>NC_143556.1:60049875-60200750 GCF_054136105.1 Typopeltis vanoorti
TATACAAAAATTGGTATGAATGCAAATTCAAGGAAGCCTATAAATTTTTTAGATGATGGCATAAAAATACCAAGAATTTGGATCACACAATCAATCCACATAAGTTCTTTCCAGTTTTTCTATGAACATTTAGTACTCTAAGCAATTATTTCAGCTCTTATTGGCCACAATCTATACTTTTTTTTTGTTTTATGTGAGAGCACACACATTGCTCTCCAGCTTAATATTAATACAGGGTGGGTGAAAAGTTACTTTACCATAATATTATTTTTTTTTTTTTTTTTTAAATTTGTTTATAAATGTTTATTTATTTTTTATTATTATTTTATAAGAAGTATAGCAGCTCCTGCACATCGATTAACTTTAGAACAAAGAATTTTTATTATTGAAAAGTGTTATCAGTAAAATAACTTTTGGCCCACCCTGTATCTCTTAATGTTTTGTAACAAGTAATAGTTGACCAAATTAGTGTGACTTTTATCACACTCTGTAGAATGTAACATAACTTATTTCCTTATATATGTATATACTCCAAATGATGACCTTGATAAGAAGGTCAAAATGTTGAGTGATTATTTTGGTTTATATTAAACTGAAGTTTTACTATAACATGGTAGTTGTTTCCATAATTTTTTTTAATAAATTAATAATGAATTATTTAGCCTGAGAGACATGTGGTGAAGTTGCCAGCAAAGACAGAAAAATGAAAAGAATATGGCATCATTAGAAGCCAGAACACACAGATTTTGCTCCTCCAAGGAATCTTTAAACAAAGAATTGGAAATCATCGAAAATACAGCCATACTAAATGGATACAATCCAAAAACAACTAAAAAAAATCATCAGTCACTTCCCCCCACACATCAACCTAGACAAGAACAAGTCCATAGGATTCCCATACTGTATGTCAAAGGCATCTTCGAACATCTGTCAAAAATTATGAAGAAATACAAACTTGCTGTTACCTACAAATCAATCAACCAGATCTATAATTTGTTACCTTTTCCTAAAGACAAACTCTCATCTTTGATGCTACCTGGCATTTTTGAAGTTCCATGTGCCTGTAAGATGTCCTACTATGGACGGTTAGGAAGATCTATTAGTAAATGTATAAAACATCGCTGAACATCAAGACCATATCCATCTTATCAAACTGCGCAAATCTGGCATCACACATGGAATTGAAAATCCAAACCATAGGATCAAATGGAAAAATACCAAACTTTTACATAGATTAGATTCATATATAAACATGAATGTTTATATAAAGAAAGTGCTTGAAGCCCTATGTCACAGATCCAACTTAAACCGTAATGACGTTCTTACTATCCATAAATTCTGGGAAATTGTCATCCTTAATTGTGTAAAATAAATTTACGTATGTTATTTTAATTTAATCTAATTTATTTTTTACCAGATATATTTATTTTAATTTAATTCTATAGCATGCTACTGCATGCATAGTGGGATTCTATTGTAGGCATGTGCCCTAACTCTTATTCCTAGTATTGTTTGAAATAACTGTACTGATACTTAGATATCCTAAGATACTTGGACGAAATATTTACTTATTAAAAAATAATTTAATTACTGTGCTTACGTGTGTATGTTTAGTGATGACTTCTAAGGCCACTGTAGGCCTAAATCCTTGACAAGCATGATGATAAAAATACAAATGAATAAAATACTAAAAAAAAAAAGGGTAAAAGAGATTCCTCGGCCAGCTTTCTACATTACTGATGCAATATAGGTTTATAACCTTTTGTAGTTTAAAGACATGCATTAAAAAAAAAAACTTATTTTGAAGAAAATGCTACTTATGATATGGTGACTTTTTTCTTTGTTAACTAATGAAATTTGTTTTTCATGCTTTGTATAATATGAACTTTATTTATACCTTTTTTTTTTATACAGGAAAACTATATGCAGTTGGTGGTCATGATGGTTTACAGTCTTTGTGTAGTGTTGACATTTATGATCCACAGACCAGTACCTGGAGCACTGGACCTCCTCTTACTAGTTGCAGAGCCAATATTGGAGTAGCTGTGATTGGAAATATCCTCTATGCTGTTGGTGGCTTTAATGGAAAGGCATTCCTCAATACCACTGAATTTCTGGATTCATATACTAATGAATGGACAACTTTTGTCTCCCAGAAAAATCCTCCAGTGAGTTAACCAACCTTGAGCTGCTTGATCAAATTCAGCAAGTAGCTGAATTATGTTTGTATGCAGAGTGGTTGAAAATAGACTGAACTATAAAAACCAAAATACATGTAACCCGTGACCAACTGGTTGTGTGTGTGTGTGTGTGTGAGAGAAAGGAAGAAAGAATGCATGCACCTGATTGAAGCATCATATGTTCAATGCAATTTGCTTACTCTATTATGGCGCCTATTTTTAGTCATCTATTTCCAATCTCTTGTCAAACTGTGATGTGGTATCATTTTGGTTGCGCTCCATATCCAGTTAATTGGGGGGTGGGGAGTCTTTTAATATACTTAACTATGCCATACAGTACAGTTTAAACTCCTCATATGATAAAACCTGTATTGACACCATTCCATATGCGAGAAGTGGTTTGATGTAGGGGCCACTAAAATCAATGCAAGAATAGTTAGTCATCACAATTTTAACTCATTTATACATCAGTATGATGGTAGTATATTTATGCACTGAAAGAATCCCTCTGAAAGGAAAGGGGAAAGGTAATTTTTGTTTAGGTATACCAAACTAAAATTTTTCTATAAAAATTTGGAAAAATTCATCATTTGTACAATGTCACTGAGGTCAATAGATGGGTGGGGAGGGATGAACTAATTTTTCTAAGCAGATGTTGGTAGTGAGGTAAACAGTACATTGGTGTATGAAACATTTTTTAGCCAGATTTTTTAAAATCGTTGTTTTATATAACATGGATTTCTGATGTAGTGAGAAGGAAATTTTTTTCTGGAATTTTAACATGCTTCATTACAAAGTGATTTAAGCCAGAGTTAGAAAGCATATCATCCCTAAGTTATCTCATCAAGGGTTCAACTTGTAATAATCTAAAATGTAGTATAGGGAAGAAATACTATGGTTTCTTATTCATAGATTTTTGCCTGGTCATTTACTATTTTGTGTTAAAGGCTGTTTCATTAACATAATCATAATCATTTTTCTAATTGACTTTCTATTGTTAAGTGAATTACATTATAAAATCTGAATATAGTTATCTTGTGCAATTTCAGGTTTTGATGGCATGAGACATATTTTTGTATGACAGCTTGTGAATGTTAATAGTAAACTGCCTTTACTTGTTATGTATGGCTGACAGTTGTCACTTTGTTTTCAGCCTTTGTACAGTGAAATAAAACTTGAAATTTGAATATAGTGCTTTTCGCTATGCATTTTTTTACCACTTATAATTAATATATTTAAAAATACTAGCACACCATATTTTATCCTTTTGAATTTAAAGCTTGGTAACTTTTGACAATAATGAATGAATGTCCAGGTATAAAATGCATGCCTATTCTGCCAAGTAACATTATTAAAAGAATTGTAGTTGTGTGGTTGTATGCAAGTTGAATACGTAAAGTATTAATCTTGCCATAGGATTGTATATTCCTTTTGGCTATTGTTTTACAGAATTTTGTTAACAAATTTCAAAGATTTATCAAATAGATGACACCATGTTTATTATTACGTGACACTTCCAGGGAGTCCAAAGATAATTTGGGAGGGCATCTACTCTACAATTCTCTATCTCTGCCACTCACAATCCACCAACTACATCAATACCACCCACCACCACTAGTATTATCACAGACAATCACAAACATCCAAGCCCACAGCAGGATTTGAACCTGCAGCCTTTTGGCTGGAGAGAGAATACTCAACCACTCGGCCACCCTCTTCACTACTACTCTTCTAAACACAACTATGACACTCTACTGCCCATCATCTCTTTTTTACCCCCACATTATTGGTCCAGGCATTAATAATGTGGCAGCATGGCATCGTATATTTTAACAATACACACAACACCAGTCTCCTTATTATCTGTATCTTTTTCTGCAGATAACAGAATATTTATAAACATGTATATCCCAATTGCAGTGTCTAGCATAAAGAAAAGAAACACGACTTTATGATTGTATGAGTTTTTGTGAATCCTACCCAAGAAAGGCTGTCAGCCTTTAGTACATACTGTGGATGAGCTTAAGAAATTAGATAATCTGAAAACCCTGCTCTAAAAACCAAGTATGGACCTTTTTTTTACAAGCCACCCCAGCGTGATGATCTCACTCCTGATAATTACTACTACTATTGCTGTTATTACGTGACACCTCCAGGGAGTCCAAGAACTCATCGTGGGAGGACACTTTACTTTGCTAGATACATCTCACCCTCTCCACTACTACTCTATTCTCTTACTATAACGCTACTACCATCAATGCCATCTACCGCCCATCATCACCTTTTCCCCCTCCCCCACATTTGACATCCATAGATGCCGTATGGTCACTCCTGTACCTCACCAGGTTTTGGAAGTGATGCCTTTTGCTAGGAAAAGGGGCAGGTTTGCAGATGCCCTTTCCACACAGAGTAAGAATCGTGCCATAGAAGTACTCAAACTTGCATGGCAGGATTCAAACCTGCAGCTTCTTGGTTGGAGAGTGGATACGCTAACCACTCGGCCAACCATCATCACCAACAACAGTATTTTTGTCTGTAAATAGCACGTGTTCTGAAGGCCAATTTATCTGTATGGGGGTGAAAAACCTGAGTTTCTGGAGAAAAAAATCCTGCTGCCTCCATATGAGATTGGCTAACTCACCTTCAATTGAAAAAGCCCATATATAAGGATTTCCCTCATCATGACAAAAATCGAACCTAGATCTTTTCCAATCGAAGGGTGCCATATTCTGCTGTTCTTCCAATTGCACTGACAGAGGCCATTTATTGAAATTCATTTACTACTTAAGACAGGCCAATATTCACTAACATCCATGCATAGATGTTGGTGAATGCAAAAATGGAATTCATACCCACAACCTTAGTTGGAGAACAGATTCACTAACTGCTTTTCAACCAAGCTGGCCCTATATTGGAAGAGGCAGGGTTCCTTATTCCTGGAAACTTGGATATATATATATCACTCAAAGCATGTACTTCTGAAAAACAGATAAACCAGCCAGGCCAGAGAACACATGCAATTGAGAGAGAGATGATATATTCACCTGTTTTATTGCTTTAGTGTAATCACAATCAGTAACTAATCTCTAGGACTTAATAAAATATGGCATACCCTTTCGAAAAAACAATTTCTCTGTATTGCAGTTTCATTTGAAACTCTCCTCAGCATGAAATTTGAACACTAAAATTGGACCAATGTATATGTTATAAACAAAATAAATTCACAATCAAAACAGATAATTTGAATTATAAAAACAGAACATAAGATAATTTATCTTATGCATCTTCCTTGTTCATATTAGCTTTTATACCCTATCATGGCCAAGTAACTTGGCTTCTTAAAAATATGCTTAAATGTATGATCTCATCTTCTTTATACCCTCTTTTACCTTGCGGTGTCGAGGGTCCATTGATCATCGGACCTCAATCTGTTTACAGGATAAGGTGGTTAGCCCTATGCCCCAGTATATCCTATGGCCTGTAGTGTTAAGTTCTCAAGGCCAGTTTGCCTGCTTTGCGGGATGAAAAAACCCTGCTCTCCACGCCCAAGACTGGCTAACTTGGCTATGGCTGAGAAAGATCCTTCAGCTTCTCACATCACCGACGGGAATCGAACCTAGGACACTCCTTCCCCAGGCATATGGTTGCGAAGCGCAAAGCCACTAGGCTAACCGCGCGGACTAATGTATGTATGATAAGGATAAATGTATGATAGGATGGTTAATGCTCTCTGCATTGTCTACTGGATATGTAATCCAGATGACTGCTCTGAACAAATAACTGAAATCATTCTTACTGGAATTGAGGACCTATATTCTTCACTTCAGTTAGCCAGTCTCATGTGAAGGTGGAAGGTTTTTCATCCTGTGATAATACACTGGCCTGATACTTTAGTCACTTTGGCTGTAAATCTAAAACCACCAACAAACCTCACTTTACTGCAAATCCTTAATCTCTATCCAGTCCCCCATTCTCTAAAAAAAAAAAATACCTTTTTAGTCCATGATAAAAATATAGCATCAATTTGAATGGCTTAAATGAAAAACACTACATTCTGAAAAACAGGCACAAGAAAATGAAATCTAAAGCAAAGCAAAATGCAATTAGATAAGCTTTCCTCCAGCCCAGCTGATAGGTGAGCCTTTTGGCCCCTCACTGCCTGTTGGATATAACTTCTGCCCTTTCTTGTTTCTACCTTTCTCATATCCTGATGAGACCATGGTGACACCACCTTAAGATAAGCAGACCTTTTGGCATCAGTCTTTTCTTCCAACTTTTGTATAGATATGAAAATAACCTCTTTTTTTCCAGAAGGATATCAGAAAAATCTCAGTAGGCTTGATTTATACTAATAAGTGTCCTGGTCCAAGTGGTGTATCCCTCTTATCCTCCAGAATTAATATCTAGCAAGAAAACAAGCTTTCATCCAGCCTGTCTGTAAAAAGAGAGAGATCCCAGCCATCAACCTGTTATCTCACTGTTCTCACCCTAATATTCCTGAAAATGATGGAGAAGGTCATCAACAACCCAGCTTTTTCACAACCTTAAAAGCTATTATGGATTCTGAACACTCATTATACAGCACACCACCTAGCTAACTTGATGTAGGCTTTAGTTAGAGGATGCCACTTCAGGTTTAGCAATGAGTAACAGATTGGGTTTGGGTGTTTAAGTGGCATTTCATGTCATCAGTCGTTAGTATTGAGATCCAAGATGTTGAGTCCATGTGAATGTGCTTAATTTTAGATGACATTTATAGTTTTGTTGAAATTTTGGGGCATATTTTTTGTTGGTTTTTGGAGATTTTTTTAACCACACACTTTTTTTTGATGTCTTTCATGGTAGTGGATATTGGGAAAAATTATAAAGCAGGGTTGAAGGACTTGTGGATGTGACATTTCTTACAGTGAGTGTCCAGACTCCTAGAATAGCCATACTGGCTCTCTAGACACAACCTGGCAAGGCATCATCAGGATTATTTTTCAGCTGATTAGGAAGCCTCCTGAATCTTTACGAACAGATTTGGTCCCATGTATTGTTTAGTAGTCGATCTACAGAAAATATCTTGCTGCTGTACCGTTGAATGGATGTAGTGCTGGCTCTATAATTCATTATGGTATGGAGAACATTCTCATCAAGGCTATCACCTGCACTGCATGTGTGCAAGGAGTGCAGAAAATGGAGATCCTACTTGAGATAAAACATGCTTAATAGCACTAAGCCTATAATAAGATGGTTGGTGGTTGTTTCATGGGTGATGAACAGCTGTTTAATATATTTCTATAGGCATATTTTGGGATATGATAGAACAAATTCAAAGTCTGAATTTGTTAAATCTGCCAATGTTGTAGAATTCTACCAAAATATTCAGACTCCTTCCTGTACAGAATTCTAGAACAGTTCTTGTCCTTCTTGCAGATTGTGTAAAGTTTGCACAAAAGTATAGAATTTAATGTAAATTTTTTTCCAATGATGATAAACTGTAAATTCATATTTGATACTACTGCTAATTACAACTGATAGTGTATTTGTATATGTTAATTGTGAACTACATAGCACCTACCATAAATTTCACTCACTGTATTCATGAAGATATGTAAATTTCTATTATATAGCAATTTCTTTTTTTTATATTACACTATTACATAGGCTGTCTTGTTTGCTCAATATAACCACCTTAAGTATTATGCAGTAATAACTGCATAATAGCTTGAATGCTATTGGCAATGAAATATTATAATGAACACATTATAGACATTTCTTACATTACAACATTTATTTATATGCATTGGAGAATGAATGTTAAGTCAGCAGTGAATGATGAACAAATGCAAAGATATGTCTGAGAATGTCAAGGATGATTGAACTGGTTCTCATGCTGTGCCTTTTTTTTTTTTTGCATGAAACACTTTTAAGCTACAATGACTGGTGCAAAATGCAATGACAGCTGAATTTGTAGTCACATTGCTGTACAATGCTCCTTCACTTGTGTCTGTCACCACAGAATATAAATATTGATTCTTATTGATTTACCCCATCCCACCCTCTGCCAGATGCTGATATAGCCAGTAATTTCTCTTATGTTGCTTAGAATTGTTGCAAATTGAATGCAGCCTTCACATATCAGTGTTGCACTATTATTTGCAGATGATCAAATTGTATTAGCCACATCAGAAAACGATTTACAAAGATCAATAACATTAAATGAAAGTTCAGCTATATATATTCCTCGTGTGTAGAGGTGTAAGTGCTGTGAGGACATCATGTTGGAAGCTCAGTGGATTTTTTACAACACTTAAAAAGGATTAAAATAGAATTTAATGCTTCCTATATTCCGTCCTAGTCACTAGGACATCTACGGGGATTACAAAAACAACTAATGTAACATGCACACAAATATCATACAACACTAAGCCCAACCACGTGGGTGACACTAAAGTCCCATCTAGGTGGAGCGCCCTCTAAGGGCGGTAGTAGGTGGCCTGGAATGTAAAGGTGGGACCTCTGGTGATGAGTGTTTCCCAAATCTTCGGAAGTTTAATGCAACTGTATTTATTAAGATTTGGTTGGTTTCTGAGAGCTGCTGCTTCTAAGAAAAGTCTCTCTTTCTTGAATTTGCTGTGGTGGAGCATGGTGGTTTTCTTCCATGATACCCTATGGGTGGTGTCCAAAACATGGTCAGCCAAGCCTGAATGACCATAGTAGTGTTTACAGATGTAAGACTTGTGTTCCTCCAGGTGGATGGATGCTGATCTACATCCAAGAATCCAGTTTACTATGGAAAAGGACAATTGTTTACCCTTCCTAGACACCTTAGTCACATGCCTGCCTAATGATACACTTGCCTTCACTGTATACAGAAATCCCACACACACACACAGGCAGATACATTCACAAACTCTCCAACACCACCCCTCTTAACAATATGGCATTATTAAAACTCTTACCAAGAGAGCCCACAATCTTTGTTCCAGTGGAACTGCCCTCACTACTGAGCTTAACCGCTTACACAGCACTTTCCTCTCCAATGGCTACAGCGATCATAGTATCAAAAAAATAATCAGTTCCTCCCCCCATTCCCCGTCCTTCTCGTCAACAAGATTTTAAAACTGCCATCACCATACCCTACATCCGTGGCACATCCGAAAAAAGTACAACCTACACACAGCATATAAGCCCCACCGCAAACTTGCTACCCTTATCCGTTCTACGAAAGATCAGCTCCCTCCTCTCTCTCTGCCTGGAGTTTACAAATTACCCTGTTCCTGTAAGCTGGCATACTTTGGACAGACAGGCAGATCAGCATCCATCTGCCTGGAGGAACACAAGTCTTACATCTGTAAACACAACTATGGTCATTCAGGCTTGGCTGACCATGTTTTGGACACCACCCACAGGGTATCATGGAAGAAAACCACCATGCTCCACCACAGCAAATTCAAGAAAGAGAGACTTTTCTTAGAAGCAGCAGCAGCTCTCAGAAATCAACCAAATCTTAATAAATACGGTTGCATTAAGCTTCCGAAGATTTGGGAAACACTCATCACCAGAGGTCCCACCTTACATTCCAGGCCACCTACTACCGCCCTTAGAAGGCGCTCCACCTAAATAGGACTTTAGTGTCACCCGCGTGGTTGGGCTTAGTATTGTATGATATTTGTGTGCATGTTACATTAGTTGTTTTTGTAATCCCCTAGATGTCCTAGTGACTAGGATGAAATATAGGAAGCATTAAATTCTGTTTTAATCCTTTTTGAGTGTTGTAAAATATCCATTAAGCCTCCAACATGAGGAGCTATATATATATATATTCTCAATGTAATATGAGAATATCTAAAGATGAAAGTAATTGTTTCCGAAGGAGAAACTCCATAAGAAGTAAAATAGTGGGAAGAAAATATTAGAACAGGTAAATGCTTTCAAATACCTGGGATGTGACTTATCACATTAAGACAGAAAAAAAGATATATTTTTTTTTTTAATGGCAGAATGAATAATATATTTGTCATGATTGGTACAAAAACACACCAAAATCGGACTATAATTGTCCTTTCCAAACCAATTTTATTATATTATAGGAAAGTGAAAAATGGACTCAGAAAAGCAGCTGGATATGCCAAGTGCAACCATAAAAAAAATTAAGACATTTTACAATCCCTGAATATAAAACCAGTTAATTACCTATATATATATATATATATATACAACTGAGAGTTGTAATCTTTGGGGAAGGCAAAGTGGGAGAGAGTTGAAGATGAAGTTGCAACTTTTTAGCACTGATGATAATCTTCCTGCCTTTGCAAGAGACACTAGATCTTTGGTGTATGCATAACTTTTTCCTGTATTATCAAAGGACAGAAGTAGAGAGAATGAAAGAGGAGACATCTTATATATATATATATATAAGATAAGATAACAGCTGAATCGAATGGAAAAAGAAATGGAAGACATGAATGCAGTGGCACAAGACTAGAATAAGCCATTTGGCTTAAAATCCATAATAGGAAGTGATTACAAAAATTGACTTGTTTTGTGAAGGCAATTTCTGGTATAACATTAATGTAAGAAGACAGAAACCTATGTTATGAAAGGACATAATGATATAATATGTCCAGTCCATATTAGCAGATCACTTATCTCAGGTTATATTTGTTGATAGTGATAATACTACACCAAAGATCTACTGCCTCTTGCTAAGACAAGAATATCATCAGTGCTAGAAAGTTATAAGTTCATCTGTAAACAGCAAATTAACAGAAAAGAGATAATTAGTTCACTGCTAATCATACCTTCCATGAACATATCAAGAGTGGGCTAAAAGGTATGGAAGTGCTGTGAAGTATCATAAGAAAAAAAAAAAAAAAACTAAGAAAGGACACTAAAAATAAAATAATCCTAGTATTCAGCAAAAAAAAAAAAAAAAGCTGAATGCTATCATTTTTATTCAGTTAAAAAATTTACTATATTTAATTAAAAATAGTTAGTACTTCATTTTGAATATCTCAAAAACATCATTAGTGTATAAAACAAATTAAAAATTCAAATACAACTGATTATAGCTGCATACTACAGATTTTTTTATCCTTTAACCTCTATCAGCCATGGTGGATGAAATAGTGAGACCAAATCGCACTTCTTATCCATGTTATTCAATAGGTGTTACAGAATCATATCCAAATTTTGTTGGATGTCTGTCTATAGATGTCATGGCCAGTTGGGGTGTTAAATCTGAGCACATATTTACCATGTTAAAACTACAATAGGGAATTTTATGCAATTATGGATATCCTATTCCCAAAAGTTTTGGAGAAAGTTCTTCACTGGTTTTTAAGATGTGGAAAATATAGACATTTAGAACTTTGAACAAATTTTCACTTATTGTTGCTCTTTTTGCATTCTTCTTATAGGGATTTTTATTCATGCTCACTTGCCACCACCACTACATATTCCTCCAAACAAGTAAGAACGTCCACATATGGTTCAGCATGCAGATGTTCTCACAATTTATATATGTGTGTATATACCATCTGATCCACACACTAAGACCTATTAGTGCCATGTGTGGGTGAAAGGAATGGAAAGGAGGAGAAGTCTGTTCACATTCTGCTTGAACAGCTGAGAGTTGTAATCTTTGGGGAAGGCAAAGTGGGAGAGAGTTGAAGATGAAGTTGCAACTTTTTAGCACTGATGATAATCTTCCTGCCTTTGCAAGAGACACTAGATCTTTGGTGTATGCATAACTTTTTCCTGTATTATCAAAGGACAGAAGTAGAGAGAATGAAAGAGGAGACAATGAAGTTTGTTCAAGGAGTTTCAAGACGGACTGTAAAAGGATGTTGGTTAGCAGTGGCTCTTATTTTAATGATTTTGGAGGGGGGTGGAGTAATAATAGTGGCCTATTTATTATTATTTTGACACCTCCAGGGAGTCCAAAGACTCATCGAGGGAGAGTGTGCCAACAGCATCGAACGATCCCCTTCCAACTACTAACGGTGCTCAAACTTAACTGAGCCATTAGTAGCAGAGGCTCTACCAATCAACCTTTGCCGGCAAGCAGAGCATGGTCCATTAAATGGGCAATTACTGGTTTTTTTAAATCTCATAGTTTCCTGGATAAAAAATCCTACTTAGAGAAACTAGTAAAAGTTTCATTATTATATTGTTGGTTTAATCCTTTATCCAAGTGTAAGCAAACAAAGTTTGCACCTGAAGTATTTTCAGGACTGGGCAACTCGTATATAGAGGCTAATGACTTCACGTCACTTGCTATTCATACCTTAGTACACATAATGCAAAGCACATATCCTTAATGACATGTATAATACCATGCATTATGGAAAAGGTCACTATTCAGACCAGTTTCAATTTGAGGTCTCAGTGGGAACAAGACCAAAGAGGTGATACCAAGATGTAATGCAGAAGTCATATTTTCATATACTAGTAGAGTCAGAAGGTGTCACACCTTATTAAAATACTCTGGATTAGAGATAGTTATTGGAAGTTTTTCCACTTGGCTATACTATAAATTAAAGATGCCAAGAAATTCTTGCTTTAATCCTTTATCCACGTGTAAGCAAACAAAGTTGCACATAAAGTATTTTCAGGACTGGGCAATTTGTATCGTATATAGAAGCTAATGACTTCACATCACTTGCCTTAGTATCGCATAATGCAAAGCACATATCCTTATGATTGTATAATGCTATGCATTATGGGAAGAGTCACTACCCAGATTGGTTTCAACCTTTATTGAGGTCTCATCAGTGGGAGCCAAACCCAGAGGTGATACCAAGATTGAAGTAATGCAGAGGTCATTTTTATATACGAGTAGCCAAAAGGTGTCATACTGCAAGTGACGTGAAGTCATTAGCTTCTATACGAGTTGCCCAGTCCTGAAAAAAAATCTAATCAGTGGTTACAATTGAATCTAGCAGTTGAAAGATTCTCAGTCTGCTCATAAGTTTTCACTCAATGTTGTAAAGTTATTTTTGTTCAATAAATAAATGGCAGTCAAACTCTGCAGAGAAGAGCTAATGCTCAATGTTTCAATTCTTCCCTAGTTTACTCTATAGGATATAGATCAAGCATTTCATACCATTTCTCACCTCATGTTGATAATCAACATTCTTTCATCTTTGTTTACAAAATGAGCACTGCTAACTTAGCTTCATTTACAAAACATTGATTCAGGCTTCAAGATCTATACATGCTGGCCACTGAATTAGAAATCTTGATGCAGATATACATGTCACTTATGTAGCGTATATGCAGAATATTGACGATTACTGACTAGTAACTATTTAATAAAGCAACGTCGATGTTGTTCACAATGGAAAAAATAAAGGATCTTTCGAAATTTGAAACGACTTTTCTGTGAGGTTTCTAACTCAGTGGCTGGTAACCAATTCCTTAAACACTGATCTTTGCCATTCTCAACTGGTGTGTGTGTGTGTGTGGTGGGGGAGAGATAACCCAGTGAGTTTTAATCCCAGCAAAACGCAATCCTATTTCATTTCCCAGAAGTAATCCTCCCTCACCAGGTTATCATGGCATAATCACATTACAGCTTTAGCCTATTCAGCCTTCATAAATAAAATAAACGAAAAGAAAAACATTTCGGGTTTTTTTTTTTTGTTTTTAACAATTATTTTCTGCTCATTTCTTGACACTTATAAGCATCTCAAATCTGCACGACGTTAGATGCACCTAAAACCTCTCAATGCTTGACTATTCTGATGAACAGTATTTCGCCTAATAAATGATGCCTGTCTCACTCACTGCCTCCAGTCACTTTTCATACTGTTGCTTCATTATGTATTTCAGTGGATGCAACCACCATTCCTCCACTTTCTTGTAATCATTTATGAACATAATCAGTGCTGGTTAATAATATCCACATGCAGTTTAGAACATTCCCTACTGACTTTTGGGTTCGAAACTTCTTTGGCCATTTTTGTCTCCATTCCATTACTGCTGTTTGGTCTCTGGGTCATAGTGAGAGGAAGTCATGTTTCATCAACAGTAACAATATGAGTCAAAAACTTTGCACCTGATTTCTCAAAATGACCCAAAATCCCTTGAGATAACAGCACATTCTCTTTTGGTCAGCATTCAAATATTTGGGGGACCCACTTTGCTGAGAGCTTCTGCATGTCGAGATATTGGTGGATCATAACCTTAACTCGTTCTCTGGATGTCTCCAGAATCTTTGCAATGTTTTTGGCTCTCATTCAACTATTATCAAGGATCATGGCATGCACTGCATCAATGTTTTCTGACATGTGATAGCTGTGGAAGGTCTTCCTGACTTGGGGACATCTGTTGTGTCAGGATGCCCAGTTTTAAACTTGGCCATCCATCTGGTAACTGTTGGATATGCTGGGACACAGTCCCCTAAAGTCTCACTGAAAGTTTGAAGAATATCTGCCTATAGCCTTTTCTTGCCATACGAAAAGCTTGATGGCAGCTTGCACATCTGTATCTTTAAATTTCTTCCAGACCTCTGACATGTATTTTTATATATCCTAAAAGAAAAGAACAAAATATTAAAATTTGATGGAACATGGGGTTAAAGAGTTTTAAGATATGTTCTTTCTTGTGTTTATATCAGTTGCTTTAATATATTTTTTGTTCTAGATGTTTATCAGAACTTTCCAGTCTTCCTCCCCCCTCGTAAATTCTACAATGTATTTACAGCAACATACCATTTGTCACTAGTGGATTCCATTTAATTTTATTTTTCTTTCAGTAGTGCATGTAATCTTTACAGGACAGTGTTCACCATTTTTATACATGGATTTATAGTTTTAGATTGAATGGTAATAAAAAAAAAAAAAGAATAAAACGTTGATAATACACAAGGAGCTAATCATATTAGCTATGTATGTGTTACAGATACAGCTTAATTTTTTTAGCTTTTATTATGTGGTGGGCACTTTACACCTTTCACAGTCCTCTCGTAATTAGTTGATTCTGATTTTTCCTCTATTTTTTTGTTTAAAACCTTCACTGATGACGCATTCAGAATGTCCACCGTAGCTTATTTCACTCACCACACAAAGGACGAGGACCTCACATTCTTGAGAATATCCTTATTCAGCTCCCAGGGATAACCCCAAATTCTATTCCTACTTGACATAAGTTGCAAAATTTCTCACGCATCTATAATGTCTCTCTTACTGAATTGTCTCTATTCACACTACTCGGAAAGAAGTTAAGTCTCGGAAAAAAGACACACCTAGGGCAAATTTCATCGTGCGCTGTAACACGTCACGTGTTTGTAGATAGAATGAATTGCAGGAATATGATGCTCCCAAGTCAGTGCAACTGTGTCTGCGAGAAGGGAATTGACGGAGTTTAAAAGAGGCGTTGCGATAGTCCCATCTAATACAGAAAATCGAGACAAAGAGGAGAAACAATCTATTACATGAACTTTTGATTCTTTCGAACTTAGTGATACTAGAAAAGTTCACAGGTGAGCCTTTTCCCCAAATCAACTTTAAAAGATATGTAGCAAGCAATAATGATAAGTGCACTTTTCATTTTGATCTCTTACCTTAACAAAAAAGTAAAAAAATATGCAGTTCTGTGAAAGTGATGTGTTGGTGCATAACACTTGTCCCACACACACATGAAGCAGTTCTTGTTTTACTTTTAAATGTGACATAATAATTGCTTAAATGAAAGATTTAAAGAGCATCTGAGCAGTGTTGAATTTGTATTCCACAATGTCAGGTAAGGAATACTGGTTCCATGTTAAAAGCACACTTCCATTCATTTTCAAACTGCATGCCTTGAGTCAAAATAGCTACAAAAGGCAATTAAGTGAAATAATTTAAAATGTAAGCCAGCCTCGCTCCTGAAGTGGATAGCATAACTAATTTCCAATCAACAGACTAGGCTGCAGAGGAGCACTCAAGATTATCTTTTATCTTTGGGGGGGGGGGGATTTGAGTATACTACGCATCGCATACGACCTATGACTGAGCATCTGCAATGATCGCTAATTCATAAGTAGGATAGAAATAGAAGACACGACACAACATAAATAAAAGAAAATTAATTTTAATTAGGAAAAGATTTTTGGAAAATTTTCTAGTGTTTTTTTCCTTTTTTGTTTGGAGGGGGCCAGGGCCCCTTGGCCGCCTTCCTGGGTGCGCCACTGCTAGGCTGCAATCTTACCACCACCACCACAGATGTTTGTAAAAGTCTTTAGGTAGTAGATGATTTTCAGTGTGTGGTGTCAGACTGCCATCCTGATAAGAATAGACTTCAAATTTTCTGTTATTTGAAGAGTTTTTATAATGTGGAATATGTTAAAGGGTAGACGTGTGCTGCAAGTTATCACTGTAAATACCTTAACATAATTAAAGTTGTTTTCACTTGGTTGAAGATTAAATTAAGCTTGCCAGGAAATTATATTCTTGTTTTATCCTTTTATGTAAGCAAACAGTTTGCATGTGAAGTACCTTCATGACTAAACTACTTGTACAGGAAAACCTCGCTTAACGTAATTAATTAATCCACCAATTAATGCATGCTAAGCAAAATCGCATTAAGCGAATACAATAAACAATAGGAATAATTATAATTCATCCATCAGTTAGCATAAATTTGGGAAAAAAATTAGAGTATAAGCTATATCAGAGGATAAAATCAAAGTTAATAAAAATCAATTGCTGAAATTTTTATTTAATGTCTAGCTCAATCAAATGTCTAAACATTTGATTGAGCTACTTTTTTTTTACAAAAAAAAAAAGTTGATGTTTGAATCGTGCTCGATTTTTTTATCTTGTCATGCAATTTGCGATAGCTGGCGATCGCTTTATCAAGAATTCGGCAGACTTCGAAGCTTCCTTCCATATCAGGATCAAACAAAATTTTATTAGCTACTCAGTGATTGAAAACTAGCATAAGTTAGTTCTTTTGCAGTTAACTTCTTAGTCGTAACATTCTCTTCTTGTTCACACTTCTTATCTTCTTGATATGCACGCTGTTCTTCTAGTTGAAGGAGATCATTCTCACTTAACTGTTCTGAATCGAGGAAGTTTCTCACATCTTCATCATTATTATTATTATTCCTGACCCTCCAAGGAGTCCGAAGACTCATTGCGGGACGACACAACTGTCTCAACTACTACACTGAACCATTATCTTTAAATTCAAGTTCTTTTCTAATTGTGCTGATTTCTTAAATAATATTAGATCTTGGATTTTTCGCACGATAAACTAAAACAGGCTTCAGTTTAAAGTCGCCTTCTGCACTGCCTCCTAATAAAGCCTTAAGACTATCTTTAGATACTTTGTATTCTAGTCGAGATGCTTCAGTTTTAGCTAAAAAAGATTTTATTGGCATATGCTTCCAAAAGAGATCAATTTCGTTGACGTTATGCAGTTCTGTGAAAGCGATGTGTTGGTGCATAACACTTGTCCCACACACATCAAGCAGTTCTTGCTTTACTTTTAAATGTGACATAATGAATATTTGCCTATCGTCATAATCACCCTCCTGAATCCTTTGCACTTCTTCAGGAAACTTGGCTGCAGAATCTTTATCAGCACTAGTAGATTCCCCGTTATTCTCGCATTTATAAAGTCCAGTTTGATTTTTAAAATGGTCGAACAATCCTAAACCTGCAATAAAGTTTTCACATTCCTCTTGAAATCTGGTCTCTTTCAATGAGGTAAAAATATTGAGAGCTTTTGCCTGAATGTTCCCTGTACTACGAGGTATTATTTTTTTTTTTGGTCCTCAATCCACAGTGATAGATGTTCCATCTCGATCATTAAATGGCTTCTATTTCGGGTGATCTGCATGCTAAAAGAAGCAATATCCATGTTAATGACTTTCAGCTTTTCTGCTTGCTGCAGATTGGGAACAAAAAATTTCGCGTAACGTAAAATTTCGCATAGCGTAAAAAAATCGGTTAAAGCCGGAAATGGTATCATTTCACTCAATCGCACATAATGAATTCGTGGTAAGCGAGGTTTTCCTATATATTGTAAGCTGTGAAGATGCTTCATATGCAAACTTTGTTTGCATAGACTTCAATGAAGGATAAAACAAGAATATAATTTCTTGGCAAGTTTAATTTAATTTTCAACCATAAAAAAAAAAAACTTTCTCTCTCTAATCGAGAAAATTTTAATAAGGTGATACACCTTTTTGTTACTTGTGTATGAGAGATATGACTTCTGCATTGATTCAGTTTTGGTATCTCTTCTTGGTTTGCTCTCAATAAAGATCGGGCATGGCCTGCTAGTGACTTTTCCCACAATACATAGCATTACAGATGTCTGAAAGTGTGCTTTGCATTATGGGATATCTGGGCAATTGATCATATAGAGGCACTCAGTGTGTCATTGGACATAAAACAATATTGCTCAAGAAACCAAGACAAACATGAATTGGATGGAAAAATTGGATATCGATCGGAAATGGAAAAGAGGAAGAACTTACAAGAAATAGCCATGCAGCATAAAAAAAAAAAATAAAAAAAAAAAGCTTTTTATGAGGACTTACAAGAAATAAACCCAAATGAAAAAATTAATTATAATGCCAAAAGGTATATCGTGATATGACTTTTGCATTACTTCCACCTTAGTATCAATACCTCTGGGTGTGGCACCCACTGATGAGACCTCAATAAAGGTCAAAAACCGGTCTGGATAGTGGCCCTTCCTTAATGCACAGCATTATACATGCCCACAAGGAGATGTGCTTTGCATTATGGGAGATACTAAGGCAAGTGATCAGAACTTACTCCACCTTTACCATGAGTTGTCCCAGTCCTGAAAATACTTCAGGCACAAACTGTGTTTGCTTACACTTGGATAAAGGATTAAACCAAATATATAATTGACAACAGATAATTGGCACGAACATACAAAAATAAGAAATAAAGTTAATCAAAAGAAAATAGAAAGCAAAAATCAATTTTGGGAATCATATACAAAAGAACTTGAACATGATTTCTATGGTATACAGAAACAAATGTGGAGATTTATTAATACACAAAAGAAGGAAGAAACAAAATGTATCCAATATTAAAAGTAGAAATAGAGGAATTAGAAACTTATTTTAAAAACCATTATAACCAAACAGTTGAGATGAAAATAGAACTAGGTAAACAAATCAAGAAGAAATAAATACAACAGAAATGAAAATTGAAATAACAGAAATTGAAAATGCAATTAAAAAATAGAAAATCATCAGGTAAAGATAATAATAATGAGTTATTAAAAATGGTAAAGAAATTATAGTTCAGAGTTTAAATATATTACACAATCAAATAAATACAAAAAAAGATTCCAGTAGAATGGAAAAAAAAAGTATAGAAAAATAAATTTATTAAATACCTCATTAAAAGTACTAACAAGAATCCTAAATAATAAATAGGGGTGATTGAAACAAAAAAGACAAAAACTGGTGAGATTTTTCTGAGCAATAAATACAAAATGTTTTATTTGTGCCTACGGTCCCACAGAAGGTTCTACTAAGTTAGAAGTGGAGGAATTTTTTAATGCTTGAGAGAAAACAACTGACACAATGAAAAAGAAAAAGATGGTCCTTGTTGGGGATCTTAATAGCAGAGTAGGAAATGATTGTCAGGGAAAATTTGGAGAAAAGAGCAAAGCTAATAATAATGGCAAACACTTGTTGAATTTCTGCTCAGGACATGGACTGGTTATTACTAACACCATGTTCCAAAATAAAAAAATGTGCACAAATTCACATGGAGAGAAGAGGCAAGGAATAAGAAAAGTCTCATTGACTATGTTACTGTTGATAGTGAGGTTTTCTCCCTGGTGCAGGACATCAGAGTGTACAGAGGATTTGAAATTGGAAGTGATCACTATTTAGTCTTGAGCAGGATAAAATTGAATTTCACTACATATTGAAAAGAATAACATGTAAGAAAGTTTTAAAGCAAATAAAAGTTGAGCAGCTATCAGATATAAACTGTGGACTAAAATACAAAGATTCATGTGGTGAGGTAGTCTGCAAGGATAGAAAAATCAGAAATCCATAGAGTGGACACAGGAAGTTAAAGAGGCAGTGAAGAAAAAGAAGAAAGAATATCAAAAGCAAATAAGTCAGCTTGTGCTCTTAGAGAATACAGAGACAAATGTGAGAAAGCGAAACGCTGTGTAAAACTAGGTAAACAAAAGTCATGGGAGGACTTTGGCAAGAACATAGAAAATAAATATCAAGAAGTGGCAAAATAATATGGAGGTTGTTCAAGAAGCTTAGAAATGGAGGAAGGAGTGCTATAAAAGGAGTTAGAGATGATAAAGGTCACATGAAAACTGGACAAAAGGATATCCTTGAAGTATGGAGTAATTACTTCGAAAAATAGCTAAATGAAACAAGCAGTGATAGCACAGTGGCAAAAACACTCAATAGGCATACAGTCGGGAATACATATCCATACTTGAAGTAGAAAAAGTCATCAAAGGCTTGAAATGTGGAAAGGCAGCTGGAGTAGATGACATTCGACCAGAAATGCTGAAGTATGATGGTATAAAAGTCTTGCAGTGGCTATACTGCATAGTTCAGAAAGCCTGGACAGAGGGACGAATTCCTGATGATTGGAGTACAGCTCTCACAGTACCCATATATAAAAAGGGAAATAAAACTGAATGTGAGAATTACAGAGGGATACTGAGCGTTTCTGGTAAGATTTATGCAAGTATATACTTGAGAAATGGTTGAGAAGAATTGTGGAAGAAAAGCTTGGTGAAGAACAAGCTGGATTCAGGCCAAATAGAGTCTGTCAGGATGGTGTCGATGGAGCATCATATCAAGCAATACTTAGTCTTTATTTATATGAGTTGTAAGTCAGCAGTTAGACTTAAAGTACAAGAAGGTGGTTTAATGTTAAATCTGGTGGCAGACAAGGTTGTACATTATCCCCTCTGTTATTCATTATCTATATGGATCGCATTATGATGAGGGTAGGGAGGTAACTGAATCAGTCGATGTTGTGGAATTACTGAGCGAGCACTTTGCAAGAGTATATCATCCAGGTGGTGGCTTTGCGGAAATGGAGGAACCAACAGCTTATACTGGAATTGTGATGAATGAGGTAGAGGTAACTAGTCTATTACAGAACCTCAATGTCAATACATCTGTGGGATTGGATGGTATACCAGCTCGTGTCGTACGTGAAGCGGCCAAAGAATTGTCAGTGCCCTTGACCATTATGTTTAATTTGAGCCTCAGGACTGGGTCAGTCCCAAGGGGGTGGAAAGAGGGGAAAATAGTTCCACTGCACAAAGGTGGTTCCAAGGCTGCTGTTGAAAATTACCGGCCAATCAGCATAACAGGAATCATTATCAAGGTCTTAGAGAAAATAGTCAAGAGGAAAATACAAGATTGGATAGAAGAAAATGGGATACTGTATCGGGGACAGCATGGTTTTGTGAAGGGTAGGTCATGCCTCAGTAACTTGCTCACGTATTATAACACAGTGACGGCTGAACTGGATAAGAGTAATGGGTTTACAGTGATTCTGCTGGACCTTGCTAAGGCCTTTGACAGGATACCACATGGAATTCTAATCAGTAAATTGCAGCATATGGGAATGGACATAGGGTTGGTGAGATGGATAGGAGGGTGGTTGACGGAGAGATATCAGAGAGTGGTTTACTCAGGAGTAGAGTCCACTAGACGGCCTGTGACTAGTGGTGTACCACAAGGATCTGTTCTTGGACCACTGCTGTTTAATTTGTTCATAAATGATATAGGAAAGGATCTGAGAGGAACAGTTCATTTGTTTGCGGATGATGCGAAGTTGGGTAGGGCAATAGTGAATGCAGATGACGTCAAAATTTTGCAGGATGATTTGGATAGATTGGAGGTCTGGGCTAGGGAGAATGGATGTCAATTTAATGTGGCAAAATGTAAGGTTATGCATTTTGGGATGAAAAGATGGGAGGCAGTTTACTGCATTGGTGGAACCGTGCTCCAGGAAATTGATGAGGCACGAGATTTAGGAGTGTTGGTGGATAAGGAATTGAAATTTAGGGGACACATTGCAAAAGTGGCCAAATCAGCTCATCAAATCACTTGGTTGCTGAAGAATACGTTGACAAGCAGAGACAAGCAGGTTGTTGTTCCTCTGTATCGAGCCTTGATAAGACCTCATCTCGACTACTGTGCTCAGATTTGGTCACCTAGGTTTCTTCTTGATGGGGAGGAGGTGGAGAGGATCCAGAGGCGAGTGACCAAGATGATAGCAGGTCTGTGGAATGAACCGTATGAGAACAGGTTGAGGATTTGTGGGTTGCAAAAATTGGTTGATAGGCGGAGGAGGGGAGATATGATTGAGACATTCAAATTACTGAAGGGTTTGTATAAAATTAATTCAGAAGATATTTTTGAGAACAGGGCTGGTTGTGGGAGGACTAGGGGACATCCATGGAAACTGGGCAAAAGTGTGGTTAGTAAAGGTGTTAGAGCTGGGTTCTTTACTTTTAGAGTAGTGAATGAGTGGAATGCGCTCCCTGAGTCTGTGGTGGATGCTGTGACAGTGAATGAGTTTAAGGCGAGGTATGATAGATACTGTATGAATGTCGAATAGTTGTGATGAAAATGATTTGGGGCCTCCCTCGATGAGTCTAATGACTCCCTGGAGTTGCCCGTAATAATAATAATAATAATAAACCTGATATCAAAATTGGATAGGTTAATCTCAGCTCTTTGCTTTATGCGGATGATGTTATACTTCTAAATAAATCCGCTACAAGTTCTCAAGATTCCCTGACTAAATTGAACGACTGTTGTAATAGATATGGTATGAAGGTCAGCAATAAAAAGACAATGAAAATAGGCAGAATCGTTGAAAATGTCAACTGCATTGTGAACGGAAAACCTGTGGAACAAGTAAAACATTTGTTACTTTGGCAAGATTTTTTGTGAAGATGGTAAATTAAATATGGAAATAGACAACAGAATCAATAAAGCTGGTATGGTAGGAAGTCAATTGAATAAATTCATATGGAATAAGAGAGACATTAGTTGCAACAGTAAATTAGCTGTATACAATGACAGTGTTCAAATCAGTTTTAACTTATGGATCGGAGAGTCCTAAGAAAGATTAGAGGTGTGAACAAATGGCATCAATGGCAATATCATATTAAAAATTAGGATATTTGGAAAGAACTTGACATTATCAGTATCCAGGAATGCGTTAGAAGAGCTAATCTCAGGTGGTATGGTCACTTAAACAGAATGGGCAAGGAAAGATTAGCAAAACATGTGTTCTCTGCCAGGTTTGCAGGAAAACAACCCAGAGGAAGACCAAGATATAGGTGGATTGATACAGTACAAAGTGCCTTAGACGATAGAAATATAAGATCTGATAATATTGGAGTCTTGACAGGTAACAGACTGATTTGGAGGAAAATTGTAGATAGGAAGTTAGTAATGATGTAAATTTTTTCATGTAGCACTATCATATCCTGTACAACCCTTGAGGGTACATGGCAGGAATTTGATGATGATACTATGGGTCACTTAATGGTCAAAGACAAATACCTGGGAAGATACCTCTATTTTGCCTTTAAGGAATTCAGAGAACTAATTGGGCTTCTGATCAATGTTCATTCCTCATGGATAACAGGCTGCACCACATTATCAGGTATCAACTGGGTACTCAACAAACAAGGATGGGCTGACAATTTGGGACTTAGTTTACCAAACTATATCCCCCCCCCCTCTCTTTATTGGCTAAAACCAGAAATATGTATGTGGTACAACATGATGAGATTTCATGCCAGATGAAGCAGCCGTGTTTAACTGAGTAATGCTGTTTTCATCAGGGAACCAGGATGAGCAGTGAAAAGGCAGCTACTGGAACAGATTCAAGCTCAACATCTAAAAGAAGGAGAACAAACCCAACATTAGAAGAACAGAAGATAAGAACCATCTCAAAAATTTGGCATTCTTAAATCTCTAATTAATAGAGCACATAAAGTTTGCTCTTCTCCAGTAATCTTACAACAAGAACTTTCCATCATTAAAAAGCTAATGGAATCGAATAATTACAACCCCAATCAAATCCTATGTTTCAATACCTAAGGTTTCTTCAACAGTCTGCAGAGTTCCAATCCCTTACATTCCAGGAATCTCAAAACCTATAGGTAGAATTTTGAAAAAGTACCAATTGATTCCCACGTATGTTGCTATCAACAAAATTTCCTCCTTATGCCTTCTAAAAAGGATAAACTGTCACCTCTATCTTTGGCTGGCGTTTAACAAATACCATGTTAATGCAATGTTTATTTTGAACAAACTGGCCGTACTGTGGAAAAAAGAATTAAAGAACATCAATATTATATTGAATACAACAAACATGAAGTCTGGTCTAGCACAACACAGTATTAACATTACTCATAATATCCAGTGGGATAAAGCTATTCTTCTCCGTAGATGCAGGTTCAAATATGAATGCCTTTTTAAAGAAAGTTGTGAAGCTATTTTACACCGAATTTAAATCAAAATGATTGTCTCTCTCTCGAAGATCTGGGAGACTTTTATTTTATGTAATCAATAAATAAACCAATTATCTTAAAGATTAATTATTATTTTCTATCATTTTCTAGCAAGTGGCAACAATTGTATTTTAATAGGTGATCCATTGAATATTTGTTACTTGTATTCCATTCCTATAACTGTTTGTGTGACACTGAAGATGTACTATTAGTTTTAGTATGAAATATCTGTACCTTTATTAATTAAAAGTTATTACTGTGGTCGTGCATGTTCTTTTCATAATTATACTATGCCACAGGTACCTCTAAAAATAAGAACCATCAGTATAAGGAGTATTAATGGAAAGGAAATCAAGCTTGCAGTATAACTGACAAACTCCCACATCGACATAACTGAAACAAAGAAGACAAAAAAAGGTGAGATCTTACTACATAAGTATATGATGTTATATTTGGGCAGTAGAGTTGACTCCCTGGAGAAGTGATATAATAATAATGTGGACTAGTCATTACTAACACCATGTTCCAACATAAAGATGTGCACAAGTTCACGTCGAGAGAGAAAATGCAAGAAAAAAGAAAATCCTCATTGACTATGACATTGTTGATAGTGATATTGTCATGTTGGTTCAGGGGAAGTGACCATTACTTAGTGTCAAGTAAAATAAAAATGGATATCGCATTGAAAAGAACTATGTCAGAAAGTTTTTAAAATAATTAAAGCTGAGCAGGTTTTACAAATAAACTTAGACTCAACTGCAGATAAACTGTAGACTCAATAAATGTTGGAAAATTTGGAGAAAATTTCTCCAAATTTTCCAACAACATTATTGAAGAAATAATGAAACTGTTGGAAAACAAGAATGAAACCTTGGAGCCTCAGTGGCAAACTCTGAAGAAAACATTTATTGATTCAGCTAGGGAGGTTAGAAATATAAGAACACCATGGTGAAAACAAAAAATTAAAGAAGCAATCCAGGAAAAGAAGAAAGCATGCCGAAAGTTCCTAACAAATAAGTAGGCAGATGCCTTAAAAGAATACAGAGAAAAACATAAAAGAGCTAAGCTACGTGTAAGAGTAGGCAAACAAACATAATGAGAAAACTTTGGAGGCAATGAAGGAAAGAGTACTGTAAAAGGAACCAAAGATGATAAACGTAATGAGAAAATTGAAGAGAAGGATATCCTTGATGTTTGGAGTAATTACTTTTTCAAAGTAATTACTCCAAACATCAAGGAGTAATTACTTTTCAAGAGAAAATGTTAAACAAAACAAGCAGTTGAAAATTTTCAAAAGAAATGCAAACAGGAGTACATATCAATATTTGACGTAGAGAAAGCCATCAAAAACTTGTAATGTGGAAAGGCAGTTGGAGTAGTGATATTCAACAAAATGCTTAAATATGGAGTTGCAATGGCTACACTACATAATTCAGAGGACCTGATCAGAAGGTCAAATTCCAGAGTAGAGCTCTCATGCTTCCCATCTATAAATGATGAATTAAAGATACAATGTAAGTGTTTATGCAAACATACTAGAAAAGAGATTGAAAAAAATTGTGGAACAGAAACTTGGAAAAGAGCATGCTGGGTTCAGGAAAAATGGAGATTATCAAATCACAAGAATATGACAAGGATCCGTACTTAAGTTTTATAGATCTGGAAAAGGCATAAGATAAGGTTTTTAAAACACTACAATTATATGGGGTAAATGGAACATTATACGGAAATACACAGTCTACGTTTAAGTTGTAAGTCAGGAGTTAGAATTGAAGAAAATACTGGAAGATGGTTTGATGTAAAATCAGGTGTAAAACAAGGATGCACATTATATCCACTGCTATTTGTCACCTGTATAAATTACATGATGTGAGGAAAGTGGCATTAGGTCTGATATTAGAAATGGAGATGTCAAACTTAGCTCTCTGCTTTATGCAGATGATGTATCCTAAATACATCTAATGCAAGTCTCCAGGATTTTCTAACTAAATTGAATAACAGGCGTAACAAATTTGGCATGAAAATCAACAATAAAAAGACCAAACTATGAAAATAGGCAGAAACACTGAACACATCAACTGCATTCTGAATGGAGGGCCAAGAACAAGTAAAATATTTCAGCTATTAGACACTTTTTTTTTAGTGAAGATGGCAAATTAAATTCAGATAAGGAATAAGCAAAGCTGGTATGGTGGGGTACCAGTTGAATATATTTATGTGGAATAAGAGAGAAATTAGCCAAAACACTAAACTAGCAGTATAGAAAACAGTGTTCAAACCAATTTTATGTTATGGATCGGAGAGCTGGGTCAGAAACAAAGCATTTGACTGAAGATTAAAGACAACAGGTATGAGAGAAATGATTAAGTTAAGGGAGTGAATAGATGACATCAATAGCTGAATCACATTAAAAATGAAGACATTAGGAAGGAACTGGACATTGTTTGCATTCAAGAATGTTTGAGCAGGACTAATCTAAGGTGGTATGGGAGAGTCAAAGGTGTTAGTAAAACAGGTGTTCGATGCCAAGATGGTAGGAAAAAGATCCAGAGGAAAACTAACGTCAAGGTGGATTGATACATTCAGAAGTGCCTTAGAAGAACAAAATGTTAAATACAATAATATTGGAGTGTTGAGAGGTAATAAATTAATTTGGAGGAAAATTGTTGATAGGAGATTACTAATAATCTCCTTTCAACAATAAATCTTTTGGATAAATTGAAGTTATTAGAAAAAATTCTTGGCTCTCAATGGATAACACTAATTTTGGCAGGTTCCAAATGAAGAGGAAATGAAATATACAAAGATATATACTATGGCACAGGATGTACAGCTCACATTGTACATAATGCCATGCAGAGTGCTGCAGGTTGTTTGCCAATCAACTCTTAAAAAAATATTCTTTCAAAAATTATCAACATTTTCATATTTTTACTGTAAGGATTGAAAACTAAAATTCTGTGGCTCTGTTGATGAAGAATATAAAACTATCCATAAAACACGTTGGCTGTCTTTCTTCTCAGATTGTTTTTAAGGACTTAAATCACATTTTTCTTCCTTTGAAGAATATCCAACCATACTAAATTTTTTTCAAAACTGACTTTTGCTTCTATTAATACATTTCTTATGCAGTCAACTTAAACTCTTTTCATCTACAGTTCAGAGGAATGAAAACAAGACATCCATAATTGAATTAGGTGCTGAGGTTGAAATCTTTATTGACAAAATTAAAAGGAAAGTAATGAAGATATATTTACCTGTCCCTGTTGAAGAATTATTGCATAATTTGATTACTGATGGTTTTCTGACATGCCCAAATTTAAGTTTTATATAAATGAATTCTATAATACAGTAATAAAATAACAAGAATAAGCCTATCTTTTCAAACAATTTAAGTCTATGGCATTTTGGGCAGTGCTAAATTAAACTGTAGAGTGGAAAAACCTTACTAGCTTGATAACCATATATTCAGCATCCACAAGGTATGAATAAAGATAATTTATTTAAGGAATTCTACTAGAAGTTATACTGAAGTTATCACTAACAGAATGATATACAGAAAAATTTTCAACACCTTCATAATGAAAACATTCCTTTTGAGAATGTGTAAACTATTGCTGAATTTATTTTGCATGTTGACACAGAAAAATCAATGATAATTATAAAAACCAATTTCAAAGGAATTAAAAGTTATTATTTTCATGAATTTTGCATAAAGGAAAAGTAATATATATATATAAAAAAAAGATACATTCTTCAGAAAAGTATATAAGAAATAACGTGACAGCTGCGTTAGCCACTACAGTAAAATTCCAAGAAACAGGAAGTACTGAGACTTCAGGTGCATAGGTAAACTGAGGTATGCATTATTAAAAAATTATTTTCAATTTGATTATTTTATTTATTATTTACCAATTTATCCATTAATTACTTAGTCACTACAAACAATTACATTAAAATATTGTAACAAGTGAATAAGGATTCTTTTTAAATACCTAATTTTGTTCCAATTTGCATTATCGATTTTTGTAGTCGAAAGATCTTAGGTTGTTGAAAATAAATTTTTGAGGACATCTCAAATTCCACCCCCTCCCCTTGAATTATGGCACCCTGTGACAAGCTTCCTTCTTTCACTTACTCTCTTGCTCCTGTATATCGAGGATCTTCACAACTAACATAATTCTCATTCTCTCCACTGCCTCCTTAATAATAGCCTCTTATGCATTTGCTAAATACCACTTTCAAACTAAATGTTAACGAGTCTTCTTTCACAACATTCTGCCTGTCCACAGTATTACCATACTAAGGCCAAATCACATCACATGTGGTTTGGCCTTCTTATATATAACAGACCTATTTAGTCATGTTTTATGATCTAGTTTTGTTATCATTTTTATGTGACTTCCATACATGAAGTGTACATTAGTACCATGAAGTGGCCCAATCAATTTGTTTTAATTTTATATATTTTTTGTATTTTCTTCTTTTTTTCCCCTAATCTGGTAAACCTTCTCTAGAGACCAAAACATGAAACTTTCTCAAGCCACTTTCAATAAGTGTATGTGTGTGTGTGTGTGGGGGGGGGGGTCTTCAAACAGGATGCCTGATGGAGAGAAGATATGCTAACAACACTGGTCAGTTCCTTTACAAAATGGAAAGAAACTGTTTAAAAGAATAAAGGATTTGTCTGCATTTATTTTATTCTTCTCTTCCTATTGCCAGATTTTTCATTAAAATTTCATTAATGAATTAACAAGTCACAGATAAAACGTTTTACCAATCTAACCTCAAAGAACTGGTGCATTACAGAATCTGTAAAATAACTAAATGATATATATCCATCTTTAAAATTCAATATCATTCCTTCATTATAGCTCAGTTGGTATCAATGATGTTCTTCAGCTGAAAGCACGGGTTTGAATCCTATATAATTCTGAAGGTGAGTTAGCCAGTCTGGTATGGAGACAGTGGAGTTTTCCTTTTGGAAACTGGTTTTTCATCTTACAAAACCAGTCTACTTTCATAGCCTTAATTTCTTCAGATGTTAATTCCTGACAATCTGCACCCCCCCCCCTCACATGTACCTTAAATTGCTGAGCTAGTTGGCTGGAGTCAACTGTACAGCTAACAGACATACTAACCTAAACATCAGTTGCTTTGGCAGTAATTCCAAACTCTCAATCCCCTAAACTGCTGGCCCAGTTGTCTAACTGGATGGCATCTGTTTCCAATCAACAAGCTGTGTATTTTTGAATTTTGCTGTCAGCATTGATGTTTTATGATGTTTAGGTGGTAGATGAGTCTACCAGTGTTCGCTACTTTGCCTACTGGCTTGAAAACATCTATGTTTGGTCACTACAGGAGGGTTTCCAGACTATTTAACTTTTAGCTCACCACAATATTAATATATAATAAATTTATAACATTTCATACGAGTGGATTCACATAAAAAATGATCTAATTAAAGAATTCCTTCCAGAAATTGATTAGAATTTTCAAATAAAGAAAATCAACTCAAACTAGCAGATGTTTTTCATCATCATTTGACTGATAATACTTTGAATAAGGAATTTAAAATTATTTTCTGGCTAATGCTGCAACCTGTTTGACAACAGCAGTTCAATCAGTTTCAGTAGTGACAGAATTAACTACAGCAATGACATGGAATACATTTTTGTGATGCCTGTTTTTTCATAAATGCACTGAAGGTATTTTTTTTTTTTTTTAAGTGTTCTGTAATTATTTCTTGTAATGATTCTCTCATGAAACTGACAAACTGTGCAAAATATTTCCAATAATTGCTTTTATTTATTTTTCATTCATGTGACTGCTTCAATCTGCAAATTAAATTATTATAAATTCAAAATAAGTAGTATATGTTTCTTAATTTTACAGAAAACCAAATCCTCATTCTCCAATAAAATCCAAATCCACTGATTTTATAATTTACACAAACTTGGTTTTATTCAATCATTAACAATGAAATCAGAATGTAAGGACATTGTAAAATATAGTTCTTTTACAAACTAGATTTCTGTGTTCGCTGGGATACTGTACAATTTGAAAATAAAAATTTAACATTCAAATCAGATTACACCAGTTTAAAACAATAAATAACAGCAATAAACCATCAAGTATATCTTTTAAAAACACACACATATATATACATATATTAAATAAAAAAATAATAAAAATAGTTTTCTTTGTTTCTAATACAAGATACTATACATTGGTAGTTAGGCTATATGCTAAGTGCAAATAGAATTTATCCTCAAGTGTATAATAAAACAACTGGCTAATTTTTAATGCCTGTAGGAAAAAATACTTTAGTTCCAAATTTTCTGTATCAGATTTGTAATCTGACATTCTTTAATCATATAAAAGTAACAGCTATTATGTTAACTGTTATTTTTCTTTTTACCAAATCAGATACACCTTACAAAGAGGCATATAACATATATAGTGCATAATTTTATTGTTTACAAATTACTTAAATAAAAATTAGTTTTATAAAAATTAAGTGGAAATAAAATAAATCCACCAGCTGGATATACCTTTTAATTCATTTAAAAATGTTACACATCAGTGAAGTCTCTGTATGGTCCACAATAATTACAAAAATATACATTAATACTCATCTAGGTAAGAATATTATATCCTTCAAGCATAACTTACTAAAGACAGCTGTAATGTTTTTTATTCATTCTTATAAAGTCAGAAGGTAATAATTGACTACTGAAATGTAACATTTTATAGATGATTAAAACAGTTTAATGGTGAACCATTATTCAACTTTACTCTTCTTGATCACATATTTGATAATGTTTAATTATGATAACAATATTAACCTCATAATTCAGTGTGCTAATACTACGGTATACAGTCACCTGTGTATCATTATCAAAATGTCAATCGGGTGCTAATGAATCTGAAGACGCATACAAAAAAGTGAGTCTTCAATGTTGTGCTGGCACATATACAAAAGATGTTTTGTGAGTAAAAGTAAACTGTAAGTGCACGGATAAAAATGGATGTAACAGTTTTGAACACAATGCTTAGTGGTGAAATTTGCTCCCAGAGTATTTTCCTCAAGTGAGGTATTACAACTTTGAAATGTCATAAATAAGTTAAAGGATTTTTTTTTTTCACCTTGGTCTAATTTTTTCATACATGAATTGCTGTCCCTTGTCAGTTACGGCTCCATCTTTTATAGTAAGTGTTCGCTTTCTGAGAAAGTGAAACTGCTGTAAAACAAATTCATAAAATTCATTTTCCATCTGCCAAGTTTTGGATGTTTGTACTTTGGCAATAGTGTCAGGAGAGGGGTCCACTTTGTTGAAAGTTTTGCGAAGATGAGATTTTTTCCCTGAAAAATAGAAAGATCATTTAATTCTTCCTTTAGTCACTGAATATTATTTTTCTTGCATTATTATTTTATACCTAAATTACTTATTTGTTTGTATATTTAGTGAATGATTATGGCATTCACTAGAAATAAACATCAACAATGGAAATCTTAATCATTTGGTTTAGTTATACAAATAACTACCATAGGCATGATAATCACTTCTACCAAATTTGTTCTGTGCTTGTTTCTTTTATTTATTTTTTTTTATTTTTTTTAAATTGCATTTGCTCATCTTTAAACCTGATTATTATTATTATTTTTTTTTTCATCTCAGACTTTCAACATTCAAAACAATAATTGTTAAGATCAACCTACAACAGACAAGTTACCAACAGCAATAAGTAACTAAAATAACAGCAATGAAATCTTCGATAAGGTACTGTTCACATTATTTTACTCAACCAGTTTTTTATTCTTTTTAAAAATAACATCAAATGTTGCAGAAAATAGCCAAAAGGCTTCAAACTAAGCAAGAAAAAATATTTAAAAGGATGATAAATATCCATTATTATTATTATTATTACAGCCATGCAGGTAAACAATATTGCTTTAATTGGAACTTTCAAAGTAGCAAAATTAATTGTGAACTTATATACATGTTTCAAAGTCATTTTCTATAAGTGAAATCTTGATTTGTGCATACTCATGAAGATCAAAGAGACAAAAAATGTATATATTGACATATAATTCTTACAAGAATAATTAAACATCCACTATTGTGAATACAATCCTCAGCATGAGTTGTCTTTGTGGTTGATTTGACTGATGTTTTGCTTTTCATATTCCATGTGATTGAGTATCATACAATGGTTATTATATTGTGTGGGCAAACAAATCACTTTCAATACTTCTCTGAACTTCCAGATGTAGCCATCATGTGATGTACAAACTACGGGGGTGGTCTGAAAAGTTCTTGGCCTTGATAATAGATGGCAACAATATTGGCAAGATTTTTTTTTCCAAGTTGGTACATGTCATAAGCATCCATGTGAAATTGCAAGCCATTCTATCAAGTAGTTTTTTTATACAGCTGTCTGAAGCAAAAGTGTTGTCTATATCCCTTGAAATGGATAAAATTGAGTATCGTGCGGTTATAAAATTCTTTGTAAAAGAAGGTTTAATGCCAAAAGAAATTCATTCAAAGTTCATAAAAGTTTATGGACACTCTTCTCCTTCATTTTTGACAATTAAAAAATGGGCTATCGAGTTTAAACATGACCCTACCAGCCTTGAAGATGATCCATGTGAAGGACGTCCAAAAAGTGTAATAACACCAGAAATCATTGATCAGTGCACAATATGGTATTGGATGACCGGCGAGTCAAAGTGCATGAAATTGCTGAGACTATAGGCATTTCAAAAGAATGTATAGAATATATTTTGCATGAAGAATTGCAAACGAAAAAGCTTTGCGCAAGATGGGTGCTGCGCTTGCTCACAGCAGATCAAAAACGCACTCACACGAAAATCTTTGAACAGTGCTTGGAGTACATTTTAGAAAATTATGGAGACAACTACTGTGTTTGAGTAAAACTTTAGTTTAATATAAACGAAAATCCACATTCGACGTTTCGACCTTTATATCAAGGTCATCTTCTGGAGCATATATACTATATACAGAGGAACAAGCTGCACTACAATCTATATGGTTTGTTAAAGTTACTGACCAACCGCTACAATAATTATTGGCCTAACCTCTTGTAATAAATAAATAAATAAATAAATAAAGGTCGAATGTGATTTTGGTTTATATTAAACTAAAGTTTTACTCAAACACGGTAGTTGTCTCCATAATTTTCTAAAATGTATTTGGATCACCATGTAAACCTAAAAGGAAGTGCTTGGAGTGTTTTAACAAGAATAAAACTGATTTTGTACGTCAATTTATTACTATGGATGAGACCTGGATTCATCATTATACACCAGAATCCAAACAGCAGTCAAAACATGGACAGAAGCTGGTTGTTCATTGCCAAAGAAGACAAAGTCAGTTCCATCAGCAGGAAAAGTCATGGCATCAGTGTTTTGGGATGCTAAAGGCATTTTGTTTATTAATTTTCGTGAAAAGGGTAAAACAATAACCGAGGAATATTATTCCGATCTTTTAACCAGGCTAGATGAAAAAATTCGTGAGAAAAGACCCGGTTTGCAGAAGAAAAAAATCATTTTTCATCAGGACAATGCACTTGCCCACAAAGGTGTTTTGGCAATGGGAAAATTAAGGGATCTGCACTATGAATTGTTAGAACAACCACCTTATTTAGATCCCCAACAAGGACCAACTTTTCCTTTTCATTGTATCAGTAGCTTTCTCCAAAGCCTCAAAAAATTCCTTCACTTCTACCTTAGTAGAACCTTCTGTGGGACCACAGGCACAAATAAGTCTCACTGTCCAGTTTCCCATTCTGATATTTGCTCACATCCCTCTACTTGAGACTGCCTGCCATTCAAGATTAGCCTCGTATTCAGTGTTGAATACTATGGCTACTACTTCTTTTCCTTGATTGTCATTGCCTGAATATAACATTTTGTATTTATTGCTCAGAAAGATCTCACCAGTTTTTGTTTTTTGTTTCAGTCACCCCTATTATGTTGATCTGGTACTTATCCAATTCCTCAGCTAGCTCCATTTCTTTTCCGTTCAGGTTGATAGTACTGATCTTGAACTCCAGTGATGTTGAGTTCGGGTGCATTTTAGGATTTGTTCCAGTAGCTGACTTTTTGCTGTTTGCCCTGGTTCCCTGCCAAAAACAATGGGGGCCTTGTTTAACTGGGCGACGCCCCAACTGGCTTGACATTCTGTCATGTTGTACCATCATTTGAAATTTAGGTTTAAGCCAAAAAGAATACAATTTGGTTGGCTAAATCCCAAATTGCCAGCCCATCCTTGTCCGTTCAGTATCCAGGTAGATACCTAACAGAGTGCAGCACAAGAAGGTGAGGAATGGACATTAGGTAAGAAGCCCTGGTTGGTTCTCCGCATTCCTTTAAAGGCTATGTGGAGGTCTCCTCTCAGTTATATTAGGGTGCACCCTGAGATTAGGGTGCTTTGACCCTTAAGCACCCTAATCTCAGATGGTAATGTCAGTTGAACAGAGTGGGAGAGAGGAAAGATTAGCAAAGCAAGGCAAGTGTTTGATGCCAGGTAAAAAAAGATCAAGTGAAAGACAAAGATCTAAGTGGACTGATACAGTTAGAAATGACTTAGAAGAATGGGATATATAATATCTGACAGTACTGGAGTCCTGACCAGTAAGACTAATTCGGAAGAAAATTGCAATTTAATTAATTACACAAAGAAAATAAACATTATTTAGCTATTACTATTTCTCTGTTTATATTCAGCATCTTTAAAGCACAAACAATTTGTCACAATAAACAAACAGCAGAAAAAAAGTAAAACCCTAATTTAGTGCCATCTATTATTGGATAATAGTTTTACAAGTATTAATTTGATTTAAAACGAGTGTCTCGCAGATTTTTTGGCATACTGCTACAGCAATACATGTTGAGATTTGGGGAATGTTTCATAGCTGCTGCTGCTGCTGATTTCCAAAACAGTTTCTCTCTGATATATGACTTATATGTAATACTAATTTTCTTCCATCTAATCCTGTGTGAAGGGATGTCCAAAGCATATTCTGCTAGTCCAGACTTGCCATAATGATGTGGTGACAAATGTATTTATATTCTTTAAGATATGTCAACAGATCTTTCTGTATGTTCATAGTAAGCCAGGTAATGAATATAGGGCACTTCGCACACACTCCTAAATGTGATAAAGGATAGAGTTTATCATTAGGTGAAAGGATGAGGGTTGCTATTTGATATCGTTTGACATCTGTTTGTCTAAGGACAAACTATGACATACAAGAGCATATGGTGTGCCCTATATATGCGACCTGATTTACTATGGACAGACAGGAAGATGTGTTGACATCCTCTTCAGAGAACAAAAAATACATTTGCCACAACTGTTATGGCAAGTCAGAACTGGCAGAGTAGTCTTTGGACATTCCTTCAAACAGGATTAAATGGAAAAAATTGGAGTTCTATATAGAAGAATTTGCAAATTAGATAAAATGCTTTTTGGAGCTAGCAACTATGAAACATTCCTTGAACCTCAACAAGCTGTATCAATTTGCCATAGGGGAGACAGTCATTTTAAGACTGAATTAATACTTGTAAAACTTTTCTTTATCCAATAATAGATGGAGAACTAAAGTCTCAATTATTACTATGTTCTCTGCTACAATTTTATACATTAACACTATTAACTAATTGTTGCTGTTTACATACTGTGCTCTGAAGACGCTGCGTATAAACTAGCAAAGTATCAGTAGTTAAATAATTTGAATAAATCTTATTTTCTTTGTTTCTGAATTAAATAAAAAAAATTAAAGATGAATAGTTGCCAACACCTGAGCATGTCTACACACTTGGAGGAAAATTGTCAGTAATAAATAAGTGCTGTCAGGATCCCCCCCCTCCACACACACATACCTCCACTACTGCATTGTTACCACATAAGTATATAAATTAGATTTTACCTTATTCAACTTTCACACAAAGTCACTACATATATCAGGTTTTTTTTTTTTTTTTTTTTAAATAATCCTCTACACATTTTCAATTTTCAAAGATGGTACTCTCTAACTGACTTTTTGGAAATTAGCTGACTGCTGGTAGATCAGTGCAATGTCTAGGTAGCACATGGATGAAAATGCACAAGGAAACAACAGACAATTACTCATATCTAGTGTTTGCAATCCTCACTAGTATTATTAGTGTGTGAAACCGTGAGTTCTTTAGCTGAGTTTCCTAAACTGCAGATTAAAAACTTGATATTCCAAGAGAAAAGTTCAAAAGTCTTACTTATTTGCACCAAAGACTGATGAACCTGGAAATGTCCCTATAATGCTATTATGAGGCATTCAGGCCAAATAATTAACATACATTAATTCTGATTTGAAAATCATATTATTCTTCCCTGTTGTTAATATCACTTTGTTGTGCTTTTAAAGGAAAAGATTCAGTTCAACCTACCTTCAATAAAATGTTTTGTTGCACCTCGAAAAAAACGAGGAAGTGATGCTTCCAATAAAGCAATAAAATCATGCATCTCCTCTGTTACTCCAACAAGTAAGTAATGCTGTACAAGATTTTGTTTAGCTTGTGCTAATGCCCATTCATTTCCTGGTACCCTGGGAGAAAAAATAAACAAAATTAAGTAACAATTTTGAGAATTCAGAGAATTACCATACTGATCTGAATATGATACATCTCTTCCAATCTATATCACATTAAATAACACAATACCCATACAACATATAGGACAATTCCTTGTCAGGAATTATCAGGAATTCCATCTAGTTATAAAGCCCCTGAAGCTCTTTATATAAGAACAATAGCAAATTTAAGAGAATGATCATTCAAATTTGAGACATTTGATCTTAAATTTGAGCATTAACATATTATAACATAGATATTACATAATCTTTGTTTTATTGAAATACAGGCGCATATGAATGTAGCTAAGTTTAGAAAAACTATTATTCAGATAACAGTGGACATTCTGTGTAGCTCAGTGGATGTGGCGTTTGCCAACCACCGCGCTTGGCCGCACGAAGGAAGACTTGGTTTCGAGTCTAGTCGGCGACTAGAGGAAATTTTTCTAAGCCTTTTTTCGACCGGTTCCCGAGTTAGTCGATCTCTGGCACGGGCAAGCAGGTTTTTCCTCCCGGAAACTCGGGTTTTTCGTCCTGTAAACTGAAGAAAATCGACCATAGAACCCACATTATTTTCAGACATTAAATATATTGTGTTAGGGACCACGAGATGGCGGCACATTTGAGCCGTCTCTCTTCACTGAGTACCGCTTAATTACTGATAGCCTTGGGCCATCTATCTCTGATTGGTACCAGTGGAGATTGAACTGCCCACTCAGTCTCCAAAAGTTAGATAGGGCTAAATGGCCTCGCCTACTCCCCATATACGGGGAATAAAAAAAAGGCGTTAGCTGATTTTTTTTTTTTTCAGTGGACATTGTGTAGGACTGGATCTTTCTCTATACTTACAGAAGTAAATATATGAACACGGATTTTTTTTTCTTTTTTTAATTTGATCAACCAAGTTTGCAATGGATAGCACCTCTGCTCTATGGCACTTAAGTTGGAATCCTACCATGCCATGGAGGCTTACAAATGTCTTCAGCTGTTATGATTTTTATTACCATGTCAGATGTCATACTGCTTATTGAGAACCTTAGTGGCTATCTGGTCTCTTGATCAGGTTTTCAGGCTATCTAATCCTTGGCTTCTCTCTCTCACACACACAAAAACATTCTACATGCACATCCTTTTTGCAGAACTGCTATTAATATTTTGGAATCCATGACAGTTCCACAGAGAGAATTTTCCTAACCTTTTGGCTGTAAGACCTATCTAATTTCCAAGAGGCAGCGGAATTATCTTTGTCAGGCTTATGTTTATCAAATGATTTTGGGAGGCCAGTGTCCATCTCTTGCTCTAGAAAAATATTTAATATGCTGATATTCCGGGGTCAGTTCTTGGGTTTAATTTACATTCAGTGGATACAGAAATATCCATTTTTTTCTGAGGGGGTCTGATAGTTTTTCATTGTGATGTTTTTGCCTTGATTTTCTTCACAAGTAGGTTTTCATTCAGTGAGATCATTTTAGGAGTTGTTTCATAAGTGAAATAACTCCTAAAATGATCCTAAATTACCCCAGATGCTATACCAACATTGCAGGGCTCTGTCTCTGGGCTATCTAGGAATGTGTCTTGCAGAAACATGAGTCAAGATAATGCAAAACTAACAGGATCCCCTTCCCATTTGGATGTCCAATGGTTGAAATGAATAGCAAAATGTCTGCAGGGTGTTAGATCCCAGCGATGGTGATCTAAGAAAGGAGAGTGAAAAAGACTCAGAAATATGCCAAAGAATACAGAAAACAGAGTAAGAATGAAAAGGGCTAGTACTTACTGGGAAGTCCCTTCCATCACAAACAGGTGATCCACATAGATAGTTTTTTTTTTTTTTTTTTTTTTTTTTGAGCCTGAGGAGGTTATGGATGTAATGTGTTAGTACCAAGAAAGACTAGTGGTGTAAGTCAGGCAAAGAGAATCTTATTCTGACTTTATATCAGAATATTATCAAAAGTAACAGGAAGTAATGCAAAATCTTTTTTTTATGAGAAATAAGACAAGCTGTTATTGAAGTTTACTAGATTATCTTCATCCCATTGGAGGGTAAGGAGATTTATGTTTAAAATATCAGATATAGATCTTGAAGCATGAATCGTTTGAACATTAAGTTTTATCAAATGAAGTAGAGGAATGAAATATGCTATTATCATCAGAGATAAGGCTAGGATTTTAGATTAGTGGGAAAAAGCAAACGTATAGAAGAGTGGGTGAAAGCAGAGAACCCTGGAGTACTCTGACATTGACATAAAAATCGGAAGAAAGGAAACTGTTCACCATGACATGCAAGAAATGACAAGAAAGATAACCTGGCAAAGAAACCTCTAAGTAAGAACCAAGTGGTTAGCCTGGAAATATGAAAATTGACTACATGAGTTTCTCCAAATCTTTTCATGGCCTGTATCTACAGTGGGTCAAGGCTGCCTAAGAGATCTGCTATGGAATCAGAATGGCAATATTCATATTGCTTGCTTATTAATTAATTGGTGGATCCCTAAATAGTAAAGAAGTTGGCTGTTGATGGCTTTCTCCACTATTTTCAAAAGGATAGTGCTCAGGATAATGGGATGATAGTTTTGATAGTTTAACAGCCAATGAAAATGACCAATCAGCAAATGTCTATTCTTAATGCAATTAAATACTTAAAAAAAAAGAATATCATTTACTGATGATATCTTTTGGACAAGAGCAGAAAAATGAATTAATTACTGTGTGTATTGTGTAGAATCTATTTTCATTATGCTATGACAGAGCTTAAACTTATAAGACCATTATAGGTTTAATGCTAGTCACTAAATAGAGGAACATTTTCTTGCCCTTTTTTCCCCTTATCTGATTTCACATATGGCCTTTGGAAAGGCTTTTCCTGCTGGGAGAAACTTATTTCTAACCCTGCAATTCAGCTGAACTGAACTGAACTGTCTGTAGAACACATGCAAGTACAGTGGTATCTCGCTAATCCGAACCTCTTTAGTCCGAACCCCCCAGTAATCCGAACTGTGGTTTGAAAGGAAAAAAAAAAAGTTTTATTTATTACGTATCATTATTATTTTGTGCACTATTATTTTTATTTAATAATTATTATTTTAACTATTATTATTTATTTTATTATTATTACAGTACAGTATTTCTTTCATACTATTGATTGTACGATTATATTGTAAGCCTATTTTAATTTATTGTGTGTGCTCACGTTTGCTTTTTTATACTGTACAGTAAGTATTGTACTGTTGGCATGAATCACCGAATTTGAAATCAAATCAGATGCAGAAATTATAAATATGATGCTACAGAATGAATTAAAAGAAGATGATGATGATGATAAAGAGCTCGAAGAAAAAAAAATTAAACATGAAGAGGTAGTTGACAGTTTTAATATTTGTATAGAATGGGCTAAGCAGAATGATATGCCATTCCACAAAATTTTATTGCAGCTTTCGAAAGAAGCATTCGAAAAAAGTTTAGCTTCCAAGAAGCATTCGAAAAAAGTTTAGCTTCCAAGAAGCAAAAGAAAATCAGTGATTTTTTACAAAGAAATAAAATAAAAAAAAAACTTTTTGGGTGTTATTTTGTGGAACGTTTTGTGTGTTATGTACAAGAAAGTGATATTTTTTATGAAAATTAAGTTATGTACTGAACTATGCAATTTTATTAAATCAGAATCCTCAACAATAAAGTTTTGAAGTTTTATATTACAGTATAGTAGCTTTTTTTTCTATCAGATACTTCATTTATTTAGAGAATTAAATTGATGTACCATTATAATCTGATTATTTTTGTCTTAAACGCTAGTTCTTGTTGTCTCTTGGGGGGAAATTCGATAATTCGAACTTTTCGCTAATCCGAACAAGCACGGTTTTTATTAGTTCGGATTAGCAAGATATCACTGTATATACAAATACTAGTTAGGATTAGGAGGTATTGTCTCATGTGGGAATGGATTTAAACCTTGCTGATGGTAAGAAATGGAACTGGTTGCTAACATATTTCCCAGAAATATGTTAGCAAAAAAAAAAAAAAAAAAAAAAGCCCCATCTCTTCTGGGAAATGAAATAGCATTAGAAGAAAAAACAATATTATAATTAATTAATATAAGGATTTTAAAAATTTATCTTATATCCTGAAACCAAAATATTAAAATAATATTCATTCTTCGAGAAGCTTGTGGCTTAGAGAAAGGAAATGCAAATTTATAATGTAGTTTATGAGGGTGGTTATCAGAAATCCAGAAAACTTACATATTTTATGGATGAGCCATCAAGTGAATTTATGGCACATCTGAATGATCGAACTATGGCATATTTACTTACCAGCATTCAGCCATATGACCACAGAAAAAGGGAATTTGCAGCCACATATTTTCTGGATCACATTCTTTCTCCTCTTTTGCAACACACTCATCGAATGTCTGAAATCAGAAAATACATTACTAAGATATTATGATTATTCATTTAGAGCAGTGATCTTCAAACTTTTCGCCGTGAGGGCCAAATTGGGTACTTCAGCACTGTTCAGCAGGCCGTAGTAAAAAAAAAACTCTAGATCTAGACATATGAGTTTTATTGAAAGAAGATAAAAACTGATTACAGAGTATGTGAGATTAAATTATCGTATATTAATGACAACGAACATTATCAGCAAATTCTCATATTTTTATCACAAATTATAATAAAACCATTAATGTGAATGATGTAACTGTGTTTGTGTTTTAAAATCTTATTAAACTCAGGTTCAAATTTTGAAGTGCTAATTACAAGTAGTGATTTCAAATGTTCATCAGATAAATTTGCCCTGTATTTTGACTTGATATATTTCATTCAGGAAAAAGTTTATTCGCAAAGATATGTTGTCCCAAAAATAGAAATAAATTTACAAGCAAACTGCTTCAAATCGGTTGTAAAATTTTGTAAAATTAATTTTTTTTTTCTTCGTTAGTCCATTTTAACCAACCTTTTACAGTCAGAAAGACTGTAACTTGGATTATGGTTACTTTTTGCTATTTGGGAATATATTTTGAACACAATTTTAATTAATGCATTTGAAATCTATCAACACCCCATGTTTTTTTTTTGTGGATTCTTATTGAAAAATTAGTCCAATTGGCAGGCCGATAAAATCATATCGTGGGCCGCATCTGACCTGTGGGCCATAGTTTGGAGACCCCTGATTTAGAGTATACATTTTTTTTCTTTTTTTCCCAAGGCAAGCAAATTAGCATTTGTGCCAAGACTTTTTTTTGATACAACAAGAACAGGAACTATGCATCCAAGGAGAATATAGTGATGCTAAAAAAACAAACTCGTTAAATAATTTCAGACTTAGCAACAATGTCAGTAATTTGATTCTACTTGATTACAGTCCATAGCCAATCACCATCTATAGGTCATAAAAGAATCACATTCATCGATGGTTTCTTCTAAAACTCTGCAAGATTCCTTGTTCTTATAATTTAAATTATGGACAAACCAATTATTCAACAGAAATAAGGGAAAAACATGAATTATCTGATTTTAACATGGAAAATCAGCTTTTGGATCACAGATAATGTAAATAACAAATGATCATATTACTCAAATGATCTCTAAAAATAATAAAATAAAATCCATTATGGTTGTAATAATTTCTCATTTCAAAACAGACACTGATTCCATATTGCTTAAGGTTGGTTATAGGACCTCCAGACTTGTGAAACAAACACATCCATAGTTTGAACACCAATCACTGTACCTGACATAAGTTCATCTATAGAATCAAATTTTCTATTCAGTCACCACAATGCAGTATGTGTGTGTGATGATTCATTTTGTACTGTTTTCTGATGGTTTCAATTTTGCTCTGATATTAGCTGAAACGCTAGCAAAATAGTAGCTACAATAATTAAAAGTTACTTTGCAATAGAGCAGTCCCATTTTTAGGCTTAAAGAGATAAAATTAAATGAAGTTCTTAATGAAAGGAAATTCATTTGACATATCTGTGTGAAATTTTTAAAGGTAAAAATGTTGAATAACTTGGTGCAAAACTTGATCAGAGCTGAGACTGTATATAATTAAAAATGCTGAGCATAAGTTGAAAGTTTTTGCACGGTTATAAATTAAATTAAAGATGCTAGGAAATTCTATTCTTGTTTATATTCCAGTGTAAGCAAACAAAGTTTGTGCGTGAAGATACTTCAGGCACGAGCCTGGTTTCATTAGTGGTGCCAATAACAGTGTAGAGATATACAGTCTTGCCTTAAATACTGTTACAACTTCTGCACAGCCCAAGGCTGCTCACAGAATTGAACAAGCCTGGTTTCATTAGTGGTGCTGGGCACAGCCAACATTCACGTATTTATCAGTAGAGATGGAGAGAGTTGTCTAAAGGTATGGATTAACATGCACTGGGGTTTGAGTGTTTTCAATATGCTGAAAACACTCAAACCAGTAGGATGTTTGTGTATTAGACTATTAACCGTTATAACAATACAGAAGATGTATCTGACTGCCAAAGAATGGGTCAACCACAATGCATTAAGATGCAGCAGCTTGTGAGGGCTGTGAAGGCATGCCATAATCCTGTGAGAATGAGGTCACATGTACTAACTGATAACGTGGAGGTGAGAGTCTATTGTCATTCTACTGGACACTTCCTAATGCCACAACTTATGTGGCAGAGGGTGATAAAATCAAAAGGCACTTCTCTGGCAGTACATGAACAATAGACACAGAGATATCCCTCTTCACAGATGAGAATATATTTCCACCAGTGAAGAGTCGTTTTTGCATTTCTCAGAGAAAGAGATCAAAACACCCATTTTGGAATCTATGGTATGGCCATAAACAACACCTTGTTTCACAGTAGGCAGTGGACCTTCCAACAGGACTCAGCCCCTGCACACAAGGTGATGACCACACAATAGTGGTTGGAAGTGAATGTGCCAAACCACGTATCACTATCTCATTGGCTGTCTGGAAGTCCTGACCACAGCTTTGATTAAAAACTTCATTTTATTTTATCTCTTTAAGCTTAATTATGAAAAAAAGGGACTACTCCATTGCCAAAAAGTTTTGCTTTTTTTTAATCTAACATTATACAAATTTAGGAGCTTCATGAATTTCAAAAAATACATTCAATATCAAAAACAAATTTTTTTCAGATCACTTGTTTTATTTTGTATGCATAACCTCAAGAAGGGCACCAGATACTACGATGGTATAAGGCAATTACTATGATTATTAGTTTTCTGTTAACAATCTTCTTCTGAACTGCCCTATTATTCTGTTTTGCTAATTAGTATTACTTCCAAGTCTCCATAGAGTTTGAAGACTCATTATAGGAAGTTGAACACTCACAGACCACAATAACTTTCATACCTTGTCTTGAATATATTCAATGCTGGAGTGCTCACCACCCACTCCGGCAATACACTGAACTCATTAACCACCTATCGAGCAAAAAATCACCTTTTCACTTCCTTACTCACATAATCCTTGAACAGTTTCTAGGGATGACATCTCATTCTCACATCAGTCATTTTCCTATGCATTAATTCCCCTGTATCTATTTGATAGGCACCTCTCACCAACTTACACATCTCAACCACATCATTCCCTTCTATCTGCCAAGCTCTGAAGACCACATTTCTTCAATCTGTCATCATACTCAATATTCCACAGTTTATGAGAATAGTTATTCTCCTCTGCACTCTCTCCAATGTTTCCTTATCACGAATATAGAGATGTCACTAGATCTGGTCACAGAAATCCAAAAGAGACTTAATTAATGTCTTATACAGTGGAACTATCACCTCCTTATCTGTATAAGTCAGCATTCTTTGCATTAGAAAAGCAATTTTCTGGGTAACCATTACAACTTTTGTAATAATGATAACTAAATACTTAAGGAATTGACAGCGTACACTAAAAATATAAATTAAATCAACTTTAATATATACTTTCCGATATTTCGGCAACGCCACGTTGTCATCTTCATGGAAACTTAAGATAAAGACACGTACATGCAAGTACTACATAACAGCAAATGAGAAATGAAGCAAGAAAGCTACCGTTTTCCTAAAGTTCTGATGGTGCCCCCCTGGCAGGCTATATTAGGTGTTCTTGGCCTTTGGGCTGAAGTTCTTCTGATATATGTTTCCCAAATTTGAGGCAGTCTAATGCATCCAAATTTGTTAAGGTTTGGCATGTTCCTAAGGGCTGAGGCTGATTCCATGAATAGTCTTTCATATTTAAACTTGCTGCGGTGTATTACTGTGGCTTTCTTCCACCTTATTCTGTGGCGAGTATCCAGAGCATGGTCTGCAAGCCCAAAGTGATACTAGTGAAATCAGATATAGTCCTTGTGTTCTGAGATTCTGATATTTGCTGTCCTGCTGTTTTGGCCAAAGTAGGACAATTTACAACTGCAAGGGAACTGGTATACACCAGGTAGGTCTTTAGTGGAGCAGATAAGGGATGCCAATTTTCTATGTGGTCTGTAACAAGTGTTTGTTGATTTTTTCCGAGGTGCCTCGAATGTAGGGAATGGTGATGGATTTAGAATAATCTTTTTTGTGAAGGGGAGGAGGTGGGTTGTGGATAACTGGTTTTAGTATTTTTTGGATTTTTTTGGGGGAGGATAGCCATTGGCTGAGAAAGTGTTAAGGATGTGATTTAGTTCAGTAGTTAGGGCTTGGTCATTTGAACAGATTAGTTTTGCCCTGTTGAATGGTGTCTTAATAACTCCATATTGTTGTGAAGGGGGGGGGGGAATTGTTGGTGAATGTATCTGCCTGTATGGGTGGGTTTTCTATAAACTGAGAAAACCAAGGTTCCATCAGGTTGGCAGGTGACTAGTGTGTCTAGAAAGGAGAGGCTATTATTTTTCTCTTTTTCCAGGGTGAACTTGATTCTAGGGTGTTGGTTGTTTAAATGTGTTAAGAAGGAGAGGTGTGTATCCAGGCCATGTGTCCAAATAGCGAACACATCATCAACATAGCAAAGCCGTATGGTAAGTTTTTGTGGGGCAGAGTTTAAGGCTTTCTCTTCAGACGTCTCCATAAAGATGTTGGCTAAGGGTGGGGAAAGTGGTGAACCCATGGCTATCCCCCTCTATCTGTTTGTAGAATTTTTCCTGCCAAACGAAATAGCCCGAGTTCATTGTGAACTGAAATAGGGCTGAGATATCAGGAGGAAATTTAGCTTGGATTAGCTCTAAGATTTCTTTGAGTGGGACATTTTGAACAAGGAGGAGACGTCAAAACTGACCAATATGTCATTATGTTGGAGTGTAAGGTTTTCTATACTGGCTTTGAAGTGGGCCGAGTTTTTTATGTGTGATGGTGTGTTGCCAGTATTGTGTGAGAGCACTTTGGCTAAATATTTAGCTAGTTTGTAAGTGAAGGAATCAATGCCATCCACTATGGGATGTAATGGCACATTTTCTTTATGTATTTTTGGGAGCCCATATATATGGGAGGGGTCTAGAGTTATATGGTTTTAGTCTGTTAGTAATCTCCACAGGTCAAGAAGTGACCTTCTTAAGGAGCCTATGTAGTTTTCTAATTTGTGAGTTGGTGGGATTGTATTCAATAGGGAGGTAAGTAGCTCAATCTAATAGTAAAGCCTTAAGCTTACCTGTGTAGTCATTATGATTGAGTACCACATTGGCGTTCCCTTATCTGCTTTGGTGATGACTATTTTTTTTGTTTTTCTTCAATTCCTGTAGAGACTTGTATTCACTAATGGATATGTTGGTTTTTGGTGGTTTTGCTTTTGTGAGAACGCAGGCTACATCCAATCTAACATCGTTGGTGATGTGGTTTGGAAGGTGGCAAATCCCGCATTCAATCTGGATCATTAATTCCTCGGCCGGTAATTTCCTAGGAGCAATGCCGAAGTTGTGATCACGTGACAGAGCGCTGAGTGTTTCAAGCTTCAAGATGACTGAAGAAAGGTCAACTACAGTGTTGATTTGGACGTTGAGTTCTTTAATTTATCAAACTTGTTGATATGTCTACTCCATATTCGTTCTAATTCTTTGTTTGCCACAGTGCACGAGACGTCATGTAGTATTGACCAAAGTTCGTGATTTAGCGTATTCGAAAGCTCATTCTCTAGCGCTAAAATAGCTCTGTTTGTGTCGGCTAGGGAACCGCGTGTAGCAATAATTTGCTCCCAAAGTAAAACCTGGCTCGCCCGGTTGTAGATACGGAGAGCTTTCTGTGAAACGAAACGGTGCTTAAATTTTACACAATTTGGGATTATCTGATTATCCCGGCAGCGTTTTAGGAAGGTCAGACGATTCAGTCGTCTAGATAGCGGGCCTTGCATGCGATAGACTCTCCATGGATAATAGTAATTCTTGTAGAAAGGCTTATACACTGGTTAAACATGATAACTAAATACTTAAGGAATTGACAGCGTACACTAGAAATATAAATTAAATCAACTTTAATATATACTTTCCAATATTTCGGCAACGTCACGTTGCCATCTTCATGGGAACTTAAGATAAAGACACATGCACGCAAGTACTACATAACAGCAAATGAGAAACGAAGCAAGGAAGCTACTGTTTTCCTAAAGTTCTGATGGTGCCCCCTGGCAGGCTATATTAGGTGTTCTCGGTCGGCCTTTGGGGTGAAGTTCTTCTGATATATGTTTCCCAAATTTGGGGCGGTCTCATGCATCCAAATTTGTTAAGGTTTGGCATGTTCCTGGGCTGAGGCTGATTCCATGAAATCGGAACGTATATATTAAAATAATTAAGAATTAAATAAAGTTGATTTAATTTATATTTCTAAGCGTATAAGCTTTTCTACAAGAATGTAATATGCCCCCTGAACTTCAGTTCCTTATCCACCAAGATCTCCAGATCATTTGTTTCCTCAATCTCCTGATACAAAGTTCCTCATTCCAAAAGATCTGGGTCTGGTTATGTTGTCCTAGCTGTTCCTCAACACTTACTGACAGATACAATACTACAACTGCATGACAGAAGTTTTTGTCTGCTGTGTTTCCACCTTGGGCTGGTTCACTTCTTGTTAGGCAGTCTGGTGGCTCTAAGCTCCTTGAAGTAACTATATTGATGCCATTCTTAGTGCAGACTTCTGATCAACATAAGATCATTGGGAAACATAATCCCAGTCTTCAAACCATCCACTAGCCCAAGCCTCCATGCAGCTGGATTATAAGACTGCCATAATTCCTGGTGATTTTAACATTCATCTGCCACTCATCCATCTTCCACATATTTATTCATTGGACACCCCCACTCCACTATTCTGTTATTTCCATATTTAATTTGCTATTTTTTTTAAAAGTCAAAAGTTAAAATGTGCAAACTATTCTACTGTTGAAAATGTAATTGCTGTTTATTTTTACAACTAATTTCATAATTTTGTCTTTTTATTAGTGATGTTCATATGAAATATGTCACAGATTATTTTATTTGGCTAAAGGTCAGAACAGATTTGTGGCAGATTTACTGAGAACATAAAGTCATCAGCATAGAGTAAAGAACTTCTAATCAAGCTCCTTGAATTACACAGTGCATCCTCTATAACACATTTATATCTCCATAGGGATGGGGGAGAGGGGAAAGAAACCAGAGCAAGGACTCTGGTTTCTGTCTCATATATGCAATGTCAATGACAACCTCCCTTCAAGGACATGCCAAATGTACTGCTTCCCATTTGATTGCACAGTAGGAAAATAGTGTCTGCAGGCTGAACACTGGAAAGTACATGGGACTGAACCTCACAGGAACAGATCAGAAGGCTTCCTGACCAACTAGCAGAAAATCCTGCTACAAGTTTTTTGATGATGATTTCCATATTTCTGGCATATTAAGTTCATCAGTGAGATTGAGATTTGGATGAAGAACTTCAGGACTTTGGAAAGAGACATTCAAATCTATAGGCACCTTGATGTAGATGCATAGTGTTATCCCAAGTGATGTTATGGCTAATATCATTAATGACACTAGCCATAAGAATTAATTAGAATTAATCCTACAGGATCAGACTTATTATATTTATCTAGTTCAATTTAAAAGCAGCCAGTTTGTCCAGAACAGTCTAAGTTGCAGTTCATTTGATAGACCAGTTAACAGCAGTTGTTTATCTTTTTTAGAGAAGTAAAAGAACTTGATTTGGTTGATGGGTTTATACGTGACTACAAGATAAAATTTCTTTAGGATATGAGCAACATTTTCAAGGTTCCATGAAGAAGAGATATCCTATAAGAGTTCTCTTCTTATAGAATTGGAAGAAAAACAATTGATAATTTGTTTTCTTGGGTTTTAATAATAAATTTAGTTTAATTCTTAATATCTTCTTGGGTTGTATCCATTCAAAGAGTCTTTTCTGGATGATGAAGATTTCCTACTTAAAAGATGCTGCTGGAGAACAGACTATTAGTTTTTTGATAACAATGATTTGATAATACCGTATTTTTGGAATGATGATGGGCTGATGCCTAATGGGTACAGCAGCCAGAAAAAAGGTTCAAGCTAGACAAAAGTGGTAAGAGAACCACCAACTTCTCATTTTATAAGTACTGCTTGATTGCATTCTAAGGTGAAATTGATTCTAGAGTGTCAGTTATTAAATTTTTGTAGGGAGACTTCTAGTTCTCGATGAGAGTTCTTCCAGATGGCAAAAATATTGAACTCTAGAAATACTGCAACATGGAACTCTTATGCAAATTATAACAAATGGGGATGGATACAACACCAGTTATACGGATATGAGGATGGCTAATGGGCAGATACCAAAAGGTGGTATATGAAGGAATGGAATCCATATGGTTTTTGATGACACAGTGGTGTGCTGCACGGTTCTGTGCTAGAACCACTGCAGTTTAATTTGTACATAACTTATATTAGAAGTAAACTGAAGGTAAATATTCAGTTGTTTGCTGATTCAAAATTTGGTAGAATAATAGTTAATTAAAGTGATGTGGATAGATTGCAGGATGATTTAAGCAGGCTTTCAGTATGGGAAAAGAGATAATGGATTTCAAGTTATGCATTTTGGGATAAATAGATTTCAAACTGTGCACCACTTGATAAACTTGTACTCCATGAAACAGATGAAGCTAGGGATTTGGAGATAATAGTAGATAGAGTTGAAGTTAAGAGGGTATATTGCTAAGGTTGCTCTCAGGATTGCTTGGCTATTGAAGAACACACTAAATAAACATAAAGAGGTTATTCATGTTCACATCTGGATTGCTGCACTCCTGTCTCATCACCTGGGTTTCTTGGGGATGAGGAAGTAGTGCGGAGAATACAGAACCAAGATGTTGAAAGTTTTTTCACTTGCTTATACTATAAATTAAAGATGCCAAGAAACTATATTCTTGGTTTAATCCTTTATCCAAGTGTAAACAAATAAAGTTTGTGTGTGAAGTATCTTCATGACTGAGCTACTTGTATATAGAGGCTAATGACTTTACATCAATTGCCTTAATATTACATAATGCAAAAGCACAACACCTTTCAGATATGTAAAATGCAATACATTATGAGAAAGGCCACTTACCCAGACAGGTTTCGACGTTTACTGAGGTATGTTGAAGTGCAGGAATACCTCTCCAAAATTCAAAAACTGAGTGATCTACAAGATCACTACTAAACTCATCACACCTGAGTCAAATCACTCCAGGACAGGAAATTCAGTGTGGTAGTTCCCCTCAGTGACAGGCAAAACCCACCACTGAGTAAAACCTCTTGACTCCCCAGGAAGCAAGCAAACCCAAAGACAAATATTATTAAACACAATCAGTGGGAGCTAGACTCTGAAGAGGTACGAAGATTGAAGTAATACAGAAGCCATATATTTCCCATATACAACCGTGAAAAGTTGTATCACTTTATTAATAAAATACTCTGGATCAGAGATAGATTTGAAATTTTTTCACTTGGTTATATTATAAATTAAAGATGCTAAGAAATTATTAATCTTGGTTTAATCCTTTATCCAAGTGTAAGCAAACAAAGTTTACCACTGGGCTACTTGTATACAAAGGTTATTGGCCTTTCTCATATGCCTTTAACATTATACATGTCCAAAAGGAGATATACTTTACATTAAGGGATACTAATGTAATTGATGTGAAGTCATTAGCCTCTATATACAAGTAGCCCAGTTGTGAAGATGCCTTATGCACAAACTTTGTTTGCTTATATTTGGATAAAGGATTAAACCAAGAATATAATTTCTTAGCATCTTTGATTTACAAGAGATCACGATACACTTGGATAAAGGATTAAACCAAGAATATAATTTCTTAGCATCTTTAATTTACAAGAGACCAAGATAGTGAATGAGTGGTCTGTGGAATGCTCCCTATGAGGATAGATTGAGATTTTGTAGGTTGCAGAACTTGATTAATACGGAAAAAAAAGAAGGAGATACAACAGATTGTATGTATATGCATTACAGGTATACACATATATACCTATACAGACACCCTGCATCCTTCTGAGAATACATATAGTTTGATGTGTGTGTGTGTGCACTCCCTAAGTACACAAATAGTGATTGTGGTCAGGGAAAGTGAAGAAAGGAAACAACTATGACATGCATCAAACAACCAAAAAGAAAATTGATTACCCAATTACAAAGGGTGAAAAGCAGATAAGGCAGTGGTATTGAGAAGTAGAATTATGCCAGATTCAATCTAATAATCTGGAAATGTAAAAGGAACCACCAGTTTCTTCAACCCTTTTGGCTTCTGTCCAAAGGAAGGTAATGTTGGCTGAGAGATGTACTGTGGATCAAGATACAGAATGCATATTAGTGAGCCTTCAGGTTGTGAAAGTTGAATGTTGATAACTTTCATTATTTTCAAGAGTGAGGTTAATTTGAAAACTGACCTTTAGAATGGTCTGAACAGAGGTTTGTTTCGCTGCTATACATTAGATGCTAAATGACTATGAAAGATTGTAAAGCATCTCTCCCTACCCACTGTTTGGGTACAGTGGGTAGAGAGAGATGAATCATCAGGACGAGAAGACTTGTTGCTATTCTCAGCTATCATGGAATCTTCTGCACTCTTTCTGGTGAAATTCTAGAAGGCAGAAGATTGATGATGATCTTTGTATAGCAGATTGTCATCTATGAAGGAAATGGGGAAACATGACATCAGGAAGCCAACCTTATATTTGGTTAATGTTACTGATGGTAAATATTGATGTAAAAGAGATGGAAGCTGTGACCAGTGGCATTAACAACAGGAAGCTCATGAATGGTAGAAGTAAACTTTTTTCTGCATTTGGTGTAAGTCTTTTCTTTTCTTCTTTCTTTCTTTTTTTTGTTTGTTTGTACAGTTGTTGCAAGCTATAATGTAGAGTGATTGTGAATCTGGAGTTTTTGTCTCAAGCCACTTGTGATATGTTAAATTTTTTTACTTGGACTACCTGATACACTTACTGGGCAACTAAGGTGTAGTAACAGGCAGGAATTTGAATAGAATGCAACAGGAGGGCTACAACTCCAGACAAGAATACTTTCCATCATTTAGTCAGAACAGGTGTTTGGATAAGGATGGCAGAAATAGTAATCAGGCCATAGGAAGTAAGGATAGAATTCATTGAAGTCATTCAATTTTGCACACAGTGGCTGGGTTTCATATGGAACATCTTTCACCAAGACACGTGAGGGATTATCTGAATTTGGAGCGTAATAATGACAGCAAACGAATGCAACACAATGAAAGAAGGAAATCTTGAGTAGGTACATATCCAAAAAGAGGAAGATTCCAGGATTGGTATTCTCTGCCATGTGAAGTCAATATCTAGAATGCATGATTATCACCCTCGTGATAGACAATACTTGTGACTGAAAGTGAGGTTCTGTTATTAATAGCAGATCACTTCAAATATCAGTCAGTGGAGGTGAAAATAAGGTCATTAATGCTACTGAAGTGGATGTAGAAATGTTTTCTTATCAGATAGAAATGTTTAAGTTTCTTGGTTTTGTGCATGTGTGTGTATGGGAGGTTGTTTTGATCCAAAATAATTCTTTCTTCATGATGCATTTCATAGTAGATAGAGAAAAGTTATACTTACTTGAATATAACTGTCACTTCATCATCAAATTCCTGACATGTACCCTCAAGGGATGTACAGGATATGATAGTACTACATGAAAAATTTATATCATTACTAACTTCCTATCTACAATTTTCCTCCAAATCAGTCTGTTACTTGTCAAGACTCCAACATTATCAGATCTTATATTTCTATCGTCTAAGGCACTTTGTACCGTATCAATCCATCCTATATCTTGGTCTTCCTCTGGGTCATTTTCCTGCCAACCTGGCAGAGAACACTTGTTTTGCTAATCTTTAATCGCCCATTCTGTTTAAGTGACCATACCACATGAGATTAGCTCTGCTAACGCATTCCTGATTGCTGACAATGTCAAGTTCTTTCCAAATATCTTCGTTTTTAATATGATACTGCCATTGATGCCATCTGTTAACGCCTATAATCTTTCTCAGGACTCATATCTGCGGTCTTTGGTCAAGTGTTTTACTTCTGACCCAGCTCTCAGATCCATAAGTTAAAACTGGTTTGAACACTGTCTTGTATACAGCTAATTTAGTGTTCCGACTAATTTCTCTCTTATTCCATATGAATTTATTCAATTGACTTCCCACCATACCAGCTTTCCTGATTCTGTTGTCTATTTCTATATTTAATTTACCATCTTCACTAAAAATCGTGCCTAAGTAGCTGAAATGTTTTACTTGTTCCACAGGTTCCCCGTTCAAAACAGAGTTGACATTTTCAACCATTCTACCTATTTTCATTGTCTTTGTCTTTTTAATGCTGACCTTCATACCATATCTATTACAACAGTCATTCAATTTAGTCAGGGAATCTTGCAAACTTGTAGCGGATTTATTTAGAAGTATAACATCATCTGCATAAAGCAAACAGCTGACATTAACATCTCCAATTTTTATATCATGTTTAATACCACTTTCCTTCATAATGTGATCCATATAGATAATGAATAACAGAGGGGATAATGTACATCCTTGTCTCACACCAGATTTAACATTAAACCATCTTCCTGTACTTCCTTCAATTCTAACTGCTGACTTGCAACTCAAATAAAGACTAAGTATTGCTTGTTATAATGCCCTATTGACCATATAACTGTAACGTATTGAATAACTTCTCTCTTGGAACCATATCATATGCCTTTTCCAGATCGACAAAACTTAAATATAGATCTTTGTTATATTCCCATGCTTTCTCAACTATTTGTCGTAAAGGGAAGATCTGATGCTGAGAGCTTCTACTTGGCCTGAATCCAGCTTGTTCTTCACCAAGCTTTTCTTCCACAATTCTTCTCAACCGTTTCTCAAGTATACTTGCATAGATCATGCCAGGAACACAACACTCAGTAGGGAGATACCTCTGTAATTCTTACATTCAGTTTTATTTCCCTTTTTATATATGAGTACTATTAGAACTCTACTCCAATCACCGGGAATTTGTCCCTCTGTCCAGGCTTTTTGAACTATGCAGTGCAGCCACTGTAAGACTTTTATACCACCATACTTCAGCATTTCTGGTCAAATATCATTTACTCCTGCTGCCTTTCCACATTTCAAGCCTTTGATGGCTTTTTCTACTTCAAATATGGATATGCATTACTGACTGTATTGCCTGTTGAGTTTTTTTACCACTGTGTTATCACTGCTTGTTTCATTTAGCAATTTTTTGAACTAATTACTCAATAATTCAAGGATATCTTTTTCTCCCAATTTCATGTCACCTTTGTCATCTCTAACTCCTTTTACAACACTCTTTCCTCCATTTCTATGCTTCTGCAACAACCTCCAGAATATCTTACCACCTTCTTGATATTTATTTTCTATGTTCTTTCCAAAATCCACCCATGACTTTTGTTTAGCTAGTTTTACAAAGCGTTTTGCTTTCTTACATTTGTCTCTGAATTCTCTAAGAGCACAAGCTGACTTATTTGCCAGAAATTTTTGATATGCTTTCTTCTTTTCCATCACTTCCTGTGTTCACCATGGAGTTCTGATTTTTCTATCCTTGCAGACTATCTCACCACATGCCTCTCTGGCTGAATCAATCAGGGTTTTCTTCAAGGCTTGCCACTGAATCTCCAAGGTTTGGTTCCTATTCTCAAACTCTTTCATTTTTTTCCCCATAATCTTTGTGTATTTTAGTCTACAATTCACATCTGAGAGCTGCTCAACTTTTATTTGCTTTAAAACTTTCTTACATGTTATTCTTTTCAATATGACATTCAATTTTATCCTGCTCAAGACTAAATAGTGATCACTTCCAATTTCAAATCCTCTGTACACCCTGGTGTCCTGCACCCAGGGAGAAAACATCACTATCAACAATAACATAATCAATTAGACTTTTCTTATTCCTTGCCTCTTCTCTCCATGTGAATTTGTGCACATTTTTATGTTGGAACATGGTGTTAGTAATAACCAGTCCATGTCCTGAGCAGAAATCCAACAGATATTTGCCATTATTATTAGCTTTGCTCTTTTCTCCAAATTTTCCCAAAATATTTTTGTATGTCTCACAATCATTTGCTACTCTTATTTAGATCTCCAACAAGGACCAACTTTTCCTTTTTCATTGAGTCCGTTGATTTTTCTAAAGCATCAAAAAATTCCGCCACTTCTACCTTAGTAGAACCTTCTGTGGGACCATAGACACAAATAAATCTCGTTGTCCAATTCGCCATTCTGATATCAGCCCACTTCACTCTACTTGAGACTCCCTGCCATTCAAGAAGATTAGTCTTATATTTAGTGTTGAATACTATGGCTACTCCTTCTTTTCCTTGATTGTCATTTCCTGAATATAACATTTTGTATTTATTGCTCAGAAAAATCTCACCAGTTTTTGTCTGTTTTGTTTCAGTCATCCCTATTATGTCAATCTGGTACTTATCTAATTCCTCAGCTAGTTCCATTTCTTTGCCATTCAGGCTTCTCATATTAATAGTATCGATCTTTAACTCTGGTGATGTTGAGTTGGGGTGTGCTTTCAGATTTGTTCCAGTAGCTGACTTTTCGCTGCTCACCCTGGTTCCCTAGCGAAAACAACGGGGGTCTTGTTTAACTGAGCGACGCCCCAGCCGGCAAAAAATTTTGTCATGTTATACCATCATTTTCTATATTGGTTTAAGCCAATAAGAATATAATTTAGTCGGCTAAATTGCTAGCCCATCCTCATTCGTTCAGTATCCAGGTAGATACCCAACAGGGTGCACCAAGAGAAGGTGAGGATTGGACATTAGGTCAGAAGCCCTGGTCGGTTCTCCGCATTCCTTTAAAGGCTATGTGGAGGTCTCCTCTCAGTTATACAGCTTTGACCCTTAAGCACCCCACCTCACTTTTTTCCTCAAAATCAAAGTTAAAAAATTCTGATGCAAGATTTATGTGGGGATTTTCTGAAACTAAAGTTTTTTGGGAAATAAACTAAATCGATGTTTATAATTAAATCCTCAGTATTCATTATAATATATAATTGCTCACATTATTTATAAAATGAATTCATTTAAATTTTAATTACCAATGGTTGAGATAGGTTCTGAACAATCCTTGATGAATGACTAATGAGAAGTGAAAGTGGAATGCAAAACAGACAGAAATGGTAGGCCAGTAGAGAGAGAGAGAGAGAGAAGCTATGAAGACATGCATATGATTATTAATAAAAGATCGTGCAACTCAACGACAAAGGTAAGCCAATGATTGTTGAGCTGAAATAATTCTCTTTAACGAATTCCAAAACATCTGTAACTGCCATAGCAACATTCACTATCCATTTCTTAAAGTTTTAAACTTTTTTCATGTGTGAGGTATACGTGAAACTTTTTAATTTATTTTTTCATAAAGTAGAATCGGGGATGCGAGGATGAATTATATTCAAGTAAATACAGCAGGATGAAGAGTAAGGGGATGAAGTATTACACAGTATGCATGGAGAGGATAAAAGACATAATCTGTCCATGGCATGGATCAACAATGTCTCTTGTACAAATATTATTACAAATTTGGGATTAAAAAAAAAAACTCACACAATTTCAAAATTAGTTTTTTGTAGTAACTGAGCAGGCAATATTATGATTGCAGTTAACAAAAGAGATGTAGTGAGGAGTTACAGCAAAATCAAAACACTTTGAAAGAATGCATTTCCTCTTCTTTTGCTAGACAGAATGACTTAAAGCAAACTGTTTCACCAACCAGAATACCCAACAACCCTGTCCACTCATCTACCACTATCTTTTAACCAGTTCTCCTTCAAGGTACATTGCTGAAGATACCTCTCCTATTGGTAATTCAGATCATACCTTCACACAAGTTTCATATCTAGTGAAATACCCTTCTCTTCATCTGTTTATAAACCTTATATCCTTTAACTCCTTTCCATGGTCAGACTACTCTTTCTGTTCACCAGATCCTGATACCTGTGAATGTGTGAGAGAAATTATCCATGTTGGAATAAGGGTCTTCATTCCCCACTTCTCAGCTTTATATAAAGCCGATACTGAAACCCACAACACTTGCAAAATATGCATTAATGCAATGCCTTTGAATGGGCTAAATGTAAAAAAATTCCATGAAATGGCAGTCATAACTTGCAAAAGCTATTAGGCAGAACTTCTGCCTGACCCTCCCCATCGCTCAGATGGAAGTATTACATCACCATCTAAAGATAAAGCTGACTTACTGGCATTATTCTTCTCATAAACTCTAGCACAGATAACCAAGGTGAATCATCTCCAACTTTACCTGCAACACTATATCATAAGATAAATAAATTAAAGATACCAAGAAATTATATACTTGGTTTAATCCTTTATCCAAGTGTAAGAAATCAAAGTTTGTGCCTGAAATATAATCAGGACTGGACAACTTGTATATAGAAGCTAATGACCTCATATCACTTGCCTTAGTATCTCATAATGCAAATCATATATCCTTACAGGTATGTACAATGTTACACATTATGGGAAGGGTCACTACCCAGACCGGTTTCAACCTTTATTAAGGTCTCATCAGTGGGAGCCAGACCCAGAGTGATACTAAGGTTGAAGTAATGCCAAAGTCATATTTTAATAATAAGGCATCACACCTTATTATTAAAATACTCTGGATTAGAGATAGTTGTTGGAAGTTTTTCCACTGGTTATACTATAAATTCAAGATACCAAGATTATATACTTGGTTTAATCCTTTATCCAACTGTAAGCAAACAAAATTTGCACTTGAAATATAATCATGACTGGCAATCAGGCTACTCGTATATGAAAATATGACTTCGGTTTACTTCAACCTTAGTACCACCTCTGGGTCTGGCTCCCACTGATGAGACCGCAATAAATTTGAAACTGGTCTGTGTAGTGACCCTTCCCATAATGCATAGCATTATACATACAGTAAGGATATGTGATTTGCATTATGGGATACTAAGGCAAGTGATGTGAAGTCATTAGCTTCTATATATGAGTTGCCCAGTCCTGATTATATTTCAGGTGCAAACTTTGTTTGCTTACACGTGAATAAAGGATTAAACCAAGTATATAATTTCTTGGTATCGTTAATTTATAGTATAACCAAGTGAAAAAACTTCCAACAACTGTATCATAAGACTTCTCTGGTCTTCTGCCAAAAAGTCATCAGAATAATCTTGAACAACCTGGATAAAAAAAAAAAAGTCTGATTTTGATAGTATCCTTCACTGTGATCAAAAGATGTGCTACTGAGGGTTAAAAACAGTAAGTGGAAATCAACAATGAACAAATCTATAAGTCGTGGTTCCAAGAGTTGAGCATGGAGGCTATTAATAGGCTGATTTATGTGTATAAAATCAGTAAATCAGTATTTTTAGCTTCCTTTAGAAGCGAGTTACTTTAATGCTAGTTAACACAGAGGACTCTAGTTGACTTGCAAACTTCTTTAATTTTAAGCATCTTCATCAATTTCCTCATATGTACCCTTAAGGGGGTGTACAGTATGACAGCACTCCATTATTATTAATCTTCTATCAACAATTTTCCTCCAAATTAGACTTATCGGCACTCCAATATTGTTGAATCTAGCATTCTGGCTGAATCAATCCATCTAGATCTTGGTCTTCCTCTCTGTATTTTTCCTACCATCTTCATTAAGCATCTGTTTGGTTACTTCACCTCTCCCATTCTTGAATGCTAACAATGTCAAGTTCCTTCCTCATTTGTTCAGGGGTCTAATTTTTTTCAGAACTGTCATATCTGTTGTCTCTAATCTCTAATCAAGTACTCTATTTCTAACCCAACTCTCAAATCCATACCTTAAAACTGGTTTGAACACTGTCTTGTATATTGCTGGTTTAGTATTTTGGCTAATTTCTCTCTCATTCCATATAAATTTATTCAACTGACTCCCCACCATACCAGCTATGCTTATTCTGTTGTCCATTTCCAAATTTAATTTCCTTACTTCACTAAAAACTGTGCCTAGAAAGTTGAAATATTGTACCTGTTCTATAGGTTCTCCATTCAGAATGCAGCTGAAGTTCTGTATGCTTGCTTAATTTCATGGTTTCGGTCTTTTCATTGCCTATTTTCATACCAAATTTGATACAGCTCTTATTAAAGTTGTATCAAATTAGTTAGAGAATCCTGGAGATCTGCACTGGAAGTGTGGAAGTACATCATCTCCATAAAACAAAGAGCTAAGTTTGATATCTCCAATTCCAATATCAGGTTTAATGCTACTTTCTTTCATATTGCAATCCATACAGATGAGAAATAAGAGTGGAGATAGTGTGCACCCTTGTCTGATGACTAATTTTACATCAAACCATTTTCCTGTATTTCCTTCAATTCTAACTACTGACATACAACTTAAATATAGACTATGTAATACTGATCTGTATAATGTTCCATTTATTCCATATGATTGTTAGTTTATATAATATAACTGACACTCTTCTCTGGGAACCTTGTGATGTCTCTTCCAAATGTACAAGTACAGATCCTTGTCATATTCCCATGATTTCTCAACTATTTGTTGTAAAGTGAAAATCTGATCTTGACAACCTCTATTTAGCCTGAACCCAGCTTGTTCTTCTCCGAGTTGTTCTTGCACAATCTTTCTCAACCTCTTTTTAAGTACGATTGCATAAATCTTACCTGGAACACTTAGTAGAGAAATTCCTCTGCAATTCTCACATTCAGTTCCCCCCCCCTTTTAATTTTTATTTATTTATTATATAGATAAGAACTATGAGAGTTCTACTCCAATCATCTGGCCTTCTGATTAGGCCCACTGAATTATGCATATCCATACTTAAGCATTTCTGGTCATCTACTATTTGCTAGAATTTTCACTATGCTTTCTTCTTTTCCCAGACTGATTCTTTAACATCTTGTGTTCACCATGGTGTTTTTATGTTTCTATCCTTGCAGACAGCTCACTGATTGATTCACCTCTCCAGGCAAATCAATCAGCGATTTTTCAAGGGTTTGCCAGTGAGATGTCAAGGTTAAATTCTTGTTTTCCCAACTGCTTCATTTCTTTCGTAAATAATGTTTGTACAGTTGAGTCTACAGTTCACCTGTAAAAGCTGCTCAACTATAATTTTTAAGACTTTCTTAGACATTATATTTTTTGATGTGATATTCATTTTTATCCTACTTAAAAGTAAGTGATAGTCACTTTCAACTTTAAATCTTCTGTACACTCTTGTATCTTCAACCAGCATGAACATATCACTATCAACAATGTCAATAAGCCTTTTCTTGTTTCTTATGTCTTCTCTCCATGTGAACCTGTGCACATCTTTAAGCTGGAACATGGTGAGTAATGACCATTATTATTAGACTTGCTCTTTTCTCCAAATAACTTTTCTGTGTGGCTGGCAGGATTCATTTGCTACTCTGCTGTTTAGATCTCCAACAAGAACTACTTTTTCCATTTTCTGTATGTCAGCTGCTTGCTCTAATGAGTTGAAGAAAAATTCTTCTTCTTAGTTTAATTTTAAAGCAAGTGGAGATAACCTGCATACTGTGATGACATTTATAAAGAATTTTTGATTTTCAATATTTCTTTAATCACTTTGCATTACTGTGTTAATAATACTAACAATATGATAGCTACTACTTTTGTCATGCTGCTTTAAAGTTATAATTAAACTAAAATCTTGAAAAAAGGCAGAAAATGTATAGGAAATGATAATAAATCATCACTTAAAATGAAAAAACTTCTGTTGTTTTGTGAATGTTATTTTTTCTAGGCTCCCCCCCCCCTTTCCTAGGTCAAAGCTAGGTAACCAGAAAAAGATCTCCCAGTTAGTGGTTCTCACAGGAAAGGAAGTGATTCACTTCTGACCCATTGCAAAATCCTTTCCATGTTGTGGCATGTTACTACATATCTGCCTGGAAACAGAATGAATAAGGATAGGTTGGCAATCTGAACTTAACTGATCAAACTGTACCTTGTTTCTTCAACCACAAACAAAATTGATGGTATACAACATGATGAAATGCTAAGTCAACTGGGCATCACTAGCTAAAATTGAAGCTGTCAATGTCAGAGGTCCCAGTTTACATCCTAGGCTGCCTACAAATACCTAAAGAAGACACATACCTTCCCAGATATTTCATTAAGTATTGTATTGTCTTTGTATGTGTTATAAGTGTTCTGCAGTTCCTGAAGATGTCTCAGTGACTGAGATAAAACACTGGAAGCATTAAAATTAGTTTTTACTCCTTTCTTAGTGCTGTCAATATTACATTAAACCTAACCTCCAACATGATGTTCTCCCAGCTTAAGCCTTAACACATGAAATGTGTTTACACACACACACACACAGAGAGAGACTGCAAATAGCACAATAAAATAACTTTACTTCCCATTTTCAAGGCTCACTAAATTAAAGGGAAAAAATTGCATAATAGTGATACAGATATAAAGCAAAACAATTAAATCACTTAATTTCTGTGTGTGTGTGTGTGTGTGTGCGCACGCAATTCCTAACCAGAAAAATTAATATAAATGGCACATTAAATTTAATAACTATGGTAAATCTGGCCTTTGCGATCATGCCCTGGACACTCCACAGAGAACTGACTGGAAAGGCACCTGTTCGTTACATCACACCAAAATTTGGTATGAATGAAAATTTAAGAAGGCTTCTGAAATTCTAATCAACCATCCTTACCTCAACAATAATGATCCTAAAATCAGCATATTTTATCCACATAACCTTTTATATGAATAATGTGAATTTGTTCTCTGGCCATGTAAAAATAGGATATAGCTTTATGTAATTTTTTTTTTTTTAAATACTAGAGGTCAGGTTAGTAGAATAACAGTTGATTAAATTAGTGTCACTTTAGCATACTGTTTGAATTGTAATGTAGCTGTTTTCTCTCTGTGTGTGTGTGTGTGTGCATGCGCACGCGTGTGCCCATTAAGTAATGAGACAACAATTATTATATCAAAACAAAGAAACTATATTTGGAATTGTCAATTACACAGAATCAAAATAATCTCCCTCAAACACCACACAACATTTACATCTGTTGTACAGGTGTAAACACTAAACAAGTAAATACCTGGGATGTGACTTATCAGATGAAGAAGAAAAGATATAGATATTAAAATATTAAATTTTATTAAAGTAAATGGCATAATAAATAATATATTTAAGCCATCCTTGGTACAAAAACACACCAGAATCATACTATATAACAGTCTGTCTTAACCAACTTTATTATATGGAAGTGAGACATGGACCATAAAAAGAATGAAAAACAGATTCAAATGAAGAAATTTTACAATCCCTGAATATAAAACCAATTAACCACTATATAAGTAAATATAAACAAAAATGGTTAGAACATCTAAATCGAATGAGCAGACTGCCAAAAGAAGCAAACCACTTGGTCTAAAATTCATGATAGGAAGAAAATATGATATAAAATCAGGGATAAGACAAGGATGCACATAATTCATCCACTCCATTCTTATTCATCATCTATATAGATCACAATATGAAAGAAAGTAGCATTAGGTCTAATATTAGAATTAGAGATGTCAAACTTAGCTCTTTGCTTTATGCAGATGATGTACTCCTAAATACATCTACTGCAACTCTCCAAGATTCTCTAACTAAATTGAATAACAAATTTGTCTTGAAAATCAGCAATAAAAAGATCAAAAATATAAAATAGGCGAACACTGAACACATCAAATGCATTCTGAATGGAGAGCCTATACAGCAAGTAAAATATTTCAGCTATTTAGTCAGTTTTTTTGTGAAGATGGCAAATTATATCTGGAAATAGACAACAGAATAAGCAAAGCTGGTATTGGTGGGTAGCCAGCAGAATAAAGTTATATGGAATAAGACAAATTAGTCAAAATACCAAACTAGGAGAAAACCAGTTTTAAGTTATGGATCTAAAAGTAGGATTAGAAATAAATTACTCCAGCAAAGACTAGAGACTACAGATATGAGGGTTCTGAGAAAAATTAGGGGAGTTGACAGATGAGATCAATGGCAGAATCATATTAAAAAGGAACTTGACATTATTAGCATTCAAGAATGTGTAAGCAGAGCTAATCTAAGGTGGTATTGCCACTTAAATAGAATGGATGAGGAAAAGTTGGCAAAATAGGTTTGATGCCGAGATGGAAGACTAATCTCTGAAGTGGATCGATTCAGTTAGAAGTACTTTAGAAGCATGAAATGTTTGTAATATTGGAGTGCTGACAAGCGATAGAATAATTTGGAGGAAAATTGTGGACAGGAGATTAATAATAATGTTATTATTAATAATTAATTATTAATTAATAATTAATAATAATAAGGAAACTGATAATGATGGGGAAAAAAAAAATCAGAAAAGAATACCTAGCTATAGAATTTAACACTGAATAGGGGAATAATCTTGAAAGAAGGAAATAATAACAGAGTGAAGCTGACAAGCATCAGAATGGGAAATGGGACCTATTTTGCCTAAGATTTAAAAGAAAGCTCTACTAAGGAAGAAGTGGAAAAATTTTTTGAGGAATAAGAGAAGACAGTAACACAAATGAAAAAGGAAAAGTTGGTCCAAACAGCAGAATAGGTAAGTACCTACTAGATTTCTCTTTAGGAGATGGCCTAGTCATTACCAACAAACATGCACAGATTCACATGGAGAGAAGAAAAGAAATCAGGAAGCTTCATGATTGTTTATTGTTGATAGTCTCCATGAAGATGTCTCCATATTGGCTCAAGACAATAGTACCCCCCCCCCTCCCCGTTGTATCTCTTTGCCAACATGATGCAGAAAAAATGTAATTTTTCCCTTGATATAAGTCCCAAGAACAAAGTTCTTGGGACTTATATCAAGACTATTTTGCAGCACTGCTTCCAGGTGAAGGAAATCATTTGTTATTGTGTTAACAATGGCAATTATTAGAGAAGTTTATGGAACTCCTTCCTCTTGGATTAAAACTAGAGTAAAGAGAGGGTAAATCTGACTCAAAACTTGGAAGTTTTAATTAGATATTTATTTATTTTAAATAAAGATAAGGAGGTGTGCCTCTGAGACTGAAGTTGTGTAGGTCTTTCAACATACTAACCCTGCAAATGTTTTCCATGTCAAAGTAAACTGATGTCAAGTGCTTGTTTTTCAGACAAGCATCTGTAATGGATGCTTTCAGTTAGATTAAGTGATTTAAGGTTGAATGACTTTTATATAAGTCTAATTGCATTTTGTATAAAAAAAAAGTTGCTCTATGGAAAAAAAATAGAGTTAACCAATTTTTATAAGATCTTGCACAAGAATGTAGTCAGAGCTACTGAATGTTTAGATTTTTCCCTAGTTTGGAAAGATAACAATAACTGCTCTCTTTCCAAGAGTATGGAAATTCATCCACACAGAAGATGGCACTAAACTTGTTAAATCATTTCATTATTGATATCATTTGACCCTACAACACTGGAACAAAGGAAAGCAGTTTAAAGTTTTCTCCTCTACAACAGCCTGTTGTAGTGTTTTCAGACACTTGAAGAGAAAAGAATTTGACATTTTTCTGCTACTTTAAAAAATAGCCAGGAATTCAAGGGAGTAAAGATGATGATGTTTCTGGCAATTCCCAAGAGTATCTACAACTGATTTTAGATCAGCTGTATTTTAAATACAAGAATGACTTTTTTTTTTTAAAGCAAGAAATTAAAAACAAATCATGCTAAAAAAAGTGAATGCACCAATTTTTAAATAAACACCAAACTAAACAGAATGGCAACAATCACCGTGCATCCCCCAACAACTAGAGGTCCCATATTATTTTATTTTGCAGCCGGGTACGAAACTCGAAGATCGAAATCCATCAAAATCTAAGAGTTTCATGCCGAAGAACCATCGGCGAGTCCAAGCGTAATTCATCGCTTGGGTAGTACAACACTAGGTAACTCGTGTCAAAGGTGGAGCAAGCTCATTCAATATTTTCTCATAATGTAAAACGCAGTTCCTAGGAGATGTATCACTGTTTTACATTATGAGGAGAGGTCATTACCCAGACCGGTTTTGACCTTTATTGAGGTCTCATCAGTGAGTAGGTAGACCATGAAATAGGGGTATATGTAAGTATATCAGTAGGGGTATATGTAAGTTTGGTTCACTTAAACTTTGATATTCCAGGGTCTACCTACTAACTGATGAGACCTCACTAAAGGTCGAAACCGGTCTGGGTAGTGACCTCTCCTCATAATGTAAAACAGTAATACATCTCCTAGGAGCTGCGTTTTACATTATGAGAAAGGTTAGAGACGGAACCTTTCTTCTCTTAGATTTCGATCTCCAAGTTTCGTACCCAGCTGTAAAATAAAATAATATGGGATTTATTATCCCCTTAACTTAATTTATGCTCTCTATATAATAATAATATATGGGTACACCGGTCTGGCAATTCGTTAGTAGGGGTATATATAAGTTCGGTTCACTTAAACCTTGATATTCCAGGGTCTACCTACTCACTGATGAGACCTCAATAAAGGTCAAAACCGGTGTGGGTAGTGACCTCTCCTCATAATGTAAAACAGTAATACATCTCATAGGAGCTGCGTTTTACATTATGAGAAAATATTGACGGATCTTGCTCCACCTTTGACACGAGTTGCACTACCCAAGTGATGACTTACGCTTGGACTCGCCGATAGTTTTCTTCGGCATGAAACTCTCAGATTTCGATCTCCGAGTTTTGTACCTGGCTGTAAAATAAAATAATATGGGATTTATTATCCCCTTAACTTAATTTATGTTGCCAGAAAAATAGCCTTTTGGCTCTTTATCGTAGTAACTAGAGGTCCATTTAATTAGGTAATAGATAACTTTTATGTTTTCCTAAAATATATGGAATTATGTAATCAAAATAAATACTTACCATTTTATTACCTTGCCTTCGTCGAATAACATAGGGCCTAAAATCATCACCATATCGCAGGAAGTAATAATATGACACTAGACGATCTAATGGCTTTCTAATAATATTGATAAATATTGGCTTTTGAGCTACTCCAAATCTAAAGGAAAAAATAACAATCACTTATGAATAAATTTTCAAATATGAGATTGCACATATATATAACTAAGATGAAAAGCCAAACGGGTATTTTTTTCTGGTGAGGTTGATAAGTTAAGGGGATAAAAATCCCTTATTGTTTTTCAGCCAGTAAGCGAAACTAAGATCGAAAACTACAATCTGAACGTTTCATGCCGACGAACTGTCAGCGGATCCAAGCGTAAGTGACCACTTGGTAGTGCCACACCAAGGCAACTCGTTGCAAAGGTGGAGCAAGCTCCCTCACTATTCTTGATATTTTTTCTCATAATGTAAAAACACACAGCTCCAAGGAGATGTAGTACTGCTTTACATTATGAGGAGAGGTCACTACCCAGACCGGTTTCAACCTTTTTTGAGGTCTCATCAGTGAGTAGCTAGACCTAGAATATCAGAGTTTAAGTGAAAAGAACTTACATACTTTTGCAATACGAATGCCAGAAAGGTGTGTCACTATATTATGTCATAACATATTATAACTAAGATGAAAAGCCAAACGGCTATTTTTTTTTTTTATGGCAAGGTTGATAAGTTAAGGGGATAAAAATCCCTTATTGTTTTTCAGCCAGTAAGCGAAACTAAGATCGAAAACTACGCAACGTTTCATGCCGATGAACTGTTGGTGGATCCAAGCGTAAGTGACCACTTGGTAGTGCCACACCAAGGCAACTCGTTGCAAAAGTGGAGCAAGCTCCCTCACTATTCTTGATATTTTTTCTCATAATGTAAAAACACATAGCTCCTAGGAGATGTAGTACTGCTTTACATTATGAGGAGAGGTCACTACCCAGACTGGCATGGATCCGCCGACAGTTCGTCGGCATGAAACGTTCAGATCGTAGTTTTAGATCTTAGTTTCGCTTACTGGCTGAAAAACAATAAGGGATTTTTATCCCCGTAACTTATCAACCTCGCCAGAAAAAAATAGCCGTTTGGCTTTTCATCTTAGTTATAATATGTTATAACATAATATAGTGACACACCTTTCTGGCATTCGGATAGCGAAAGTATGTAAGTTCTTTTCACTTAAACTGATATTCTAGGTCTAGCTACTCACTGATGAGACCTCAAAAAAGGTTGAAACTGGTCTGGGTAGTGACCTCTCCTCATAATGTAAAGCAGTACTACATCTCCTAGGAGCTGTGTGTTTTTACATTATGAGAAAAAATATCAAGAATAGTGAGGGAGCTTTGCTCCACCTTTGCAACGAGTTGCCTTGGTGTGGCACTACCAAGTGGTCACTTACGCTTGGATTGGCCGACAGTTCGTCGGCATGAAACGTTCAGATCGTAGTTTTCGATCTTAGTTTCGCTTACTGGCTGAAAAACAATAAGGGGTTTTTATCCCCTTAACTTATTGCACATATATATCATATTTTCCAAATTGTACAGCACTTAAAAGATGATACCTAACCATCCAATGACGATTATAAACCAAGTGAGTGGTCATCACCCAATATGGAAGCAGTGGTAGCTCATCAAGGACCACTCAGTAGATATGCATCAGTCCTGTAATATATGTCAGATACTGAGTGGCTGGATAGTAAACCTATTATTATTATTATCTAAAACCTCCAGAGAGTCAAGGACTCATCAAGAGAGGCTATACATCACCAAACCACGTGTCATATCTTCCGTTAAATTCATTTACACTAAATGAACTCACGAAAGGCAAACTATTCCACTTACTCACTGCTCTGTGAGAGAAAAACCAGCTTGTAACCCTTTCTTGACTGCAAACAAATTAATCTCCATCGATGTCCCCCCCCCCCGAGTTCTCTCCCCAGCTTCCATATAACAAAAATTTTCATCATACAATATCCTATAAAACACACACACTGAAGTTTATAGACCTCCATCATATCACCCCTTTCTCGTGTTAACCAGTGTCTGTTATCCACATACTTGCAATGTGTTCTCATAATCTAAATCCCATAATTACAGAATCTTTGTAACTCTTCTTCGCACCCTTTCCACGGCTTCTTTATCCCCTTGAAACCTGGGAGACAATAGACAATATTATAGTATAGTCCAGGTGCAGTCTTATCAAGGCCTTATAAAGAGGCAAAATGACTTCTTTATCATTACATGTTTGCTTCAGCATTGCAATTATCATCTGAGTTGTATCTGCAACTTTTGGAATATGACCTCTGAACTTCAAATTCCCATTCACCATTATGCCAAGATCCATATGCTTCATCAGTTTCTTGTAGCATAACCCTGTTAATATAATATGCTGCTGACAATCTCATCACACCAAAGTGCATAACTTTACACTTACTAACATTAAACTGACAGCCATTTTCATTTGTCCAAATTTCCAGCCTATTCAAATCATTCTGTAAGTGCTGGATATCAGCATCATTGCCAACAATTGCACATCTCTAGTTAGATCCTTCCTAATGTCATTAATGTATAGATTGAACAACAATGGCCCAAGGACTGAACCCTGAGGTATACTATAGGTAACCTTAAATCTGGCAGATTCACACCCACCACATACCACTTTTTGATATTTGTCTGTCAACCATCCACTTATCCAAGTCAAGATTTATATTTCAATTCCATATTCTCCAGTAACAGTCATTCATGTGGTATCCTATCAAATGCTTTGCAAAATCCAGCATTATCATAGTGTATCCATTTCCTTTATCTGACTTGGCCATAACATTGTTATAAAACATGAGCTACATACTGTTTCTGTATGCCAGTTCTTATCAACTTCTCTAAAATCTTCACCACCATCACACCAGAGATAATGACAGGTCAGTAGTTAGACACATCAGTTTTTGCACCACCCCTTGTATAATGGAACTATCATACATTAATGACTTTCACATACTGGCTGATACATGGACTTATCATACAGTACCTTGAATGAACTGAAAGATATGAAACTTCACGACCATTTGAGAGGAAATTTTTAGATTATAAATAGTGTAGGTGTATATAATGGAATTCAGATAATGTGTGTAGAGAGCTATTCAAATGCTGAACAAAAAAATACTAATAGATGAAGGAGTAATGTATTTGATACATTTACCTGGCCTGCAGATCCTGAAGATTTTGGAAAAGAAGAAATTATGATTTTTAGTAAAGATTTCAGGAAATATTTTGACAATAATGATGAAACAGTTTCAACAAATTTGATGAAAGAGTGGTATGGGTTCAAAGTTTTAGGAAAGCATTTAAACATATACAAGTCCTTTTTGAAAGAAAAAGGAATAATAAGGACAGCAGTTTAGAGAAATGGAATAATAATTCCATCTCTAAACTGCTTGAAATTATATCTATTATACCAGCAAGTACATCTTTGTGCAAACAAGGGTCTAGTCAAGTGAATCTAATAAAAAGGAAGTTGAGATCATCAATTAATCCCTCCACCCTACATGATTTAGTGATGATACATATGAATTATCCTTCTCTGCAAGATTTTGTCTCAAATAAGCCAGTTGTTAAGTGGTATTTTGCAATCAAGAAAAGATACACTGGAGGCCATATGAAGTCCTCATGTATATGAGCAGTGTTGTTGCATACATTTTGAACCCACATTAAAAGAAATGATATTTTTATATAATTAGGCATAACATGTAATAAGAAATAAAGAATGTATTCCTTTTTTGTCATGGATCATAACATTAATTTTTTTTTTTAAAACATCACCTGTAACTATATTTATATAGAGCTGAGAATACTGCCGAAAAATGGTATACAAAAAGTTCTCCTAATCAGCAAATAGAATCCAATCAAAACCATTATTCTGGCAGTCCAACATTATGTACCCAAACTGCCAGAATGCTACACAGGCACCTTATCTTACAAGATTATCTTACCAAGAGGAGAGCTGATTTCTCCTGTAGAAATTTATCCAGTAGGTCTAATTTCTAAAGGAGAAATTATTAAGAAAATGTGTTTGGAGAAAACATCATGCATTTTAATGCATGATCTTTCAGCATCTTTCCCAGCCTGATTAATGGAAGTGGAGAAGGGACTCCAGTAGGAGATGTGAATGTTAAAGTCCTAAACAAGGAAGAAGACCTTGCTGTTTGGGTTGCAAAAAATCCAGCTTCAAAGAATAATAAAGGCCAGAGTAGTCTTTTTTAGAGAAAGTAAATTGTGAGCTGGATGGGATTAAGATTTAGCACTCTCTAACACAAGGGATGTCGGATTTGACAATGGATTATCATTTAACAAAAGGGTCAAAGCTGTATAACTGAGAGGAGACCTCCATATAGCCTTTATAGCCTTTAAAGGAATGCGGAGAACCGACCAGGGCTTACAAGGCTCCTGTTTTCGCCAGGGAACCAGGGCGAACAGCAAAAAAGTCAGCTACTGGAACAAATCTGAAAACGCACCTCAACTCAACATCACCAGAGTTAAAGATCGGTACTATCAACATAAGAGAACTGAATGGCAAAGAAATGGAACTAACTGAGGAATTAGATAAGTATCAGATCGACATAATAGGGGTTACTGAAACAAAAAAGAAAAAAACTGGTGAGATATTTCTGAGCAATAAATACAAAATGTTATATTCAAGCAATGACAATCAAGGAAAAGAAGGAGTAGCCATAGTATTCAACACTAAATACGAGGCTAATCTTCTTGAATGGCAGGCAGTCTCAAGTAGAGTAATGTGGGCAAATATGAGAATGGGAAACTGGACAATGAGACATATTTGTGCCTATGGTCCCACAGAAGGTTCTACTAAGGTAGAAGTGGAGGAATATTTTGAGTCTTTAGAGAAAGCAACTGACACAATGAAAAAGGAAAAGTTGGTCCTTGTTGGGGATCTAAATAGCAGAGTAGGAAATGATTGTGAGACATACAAAAATATTTTGGGAAAATTTGGAGAAAAGAGCAAAGCTAATAATAATGGCAAATATCTGTTGGATTTCTGCTCAGGACATGGACTGGTTATTACTAACACCATGTTCCAACATAAAAATGTGCACAAATTCACATGGAGAGAAGAGGCAAGGAATAAGAAAAGTCTAATTGATTATGTTATTGTTGATAGTGATGTTTTCTCCCTGGTGCAGGACATCAGAGTGTACAGAGGATTTGAAATTGGAAGTGATCACTATTTAGTCTTGAGCAGGATAAAATTGAATTTCACATTAAAAAGAATAACATGTAAGTTTTAAAGCGAATAAAAGTTGAGCAGCTCTCAGATGTGAACTGTAGACTAAAGTACACAAAGATTATTGAAGAAAAAATGAAAGAATTTGAGAACAGAAACCAAACCTTGGAGATTCAGTGGCAAGCCATGAAGAAAGCCCTGATTGATTCGACTAGAGAGGCATGTGGTGAAGTTGTCTGCAAGGATAGAAAAATTAGAACTCCATGGTGGACACAGGAAGTTAAATTGGCAGTGAAGGAAAAGAAGAAAGCATATCAAAGGTTCCTGGCAAGTAAGTCAGCTTGTGCTCTTAGAGAATACAGATACAAATGCAAGAATGCTAAACACTGTGTAAAACTAGCTAAACAAAAGTCATGGGAGGACTTTGGCAAGAATATAGAAAATAAATATGAAGAAGGTGGTAAAATATTCTGGAGGTTGTTGAAGAAGCTTAGGAATGGAGGAAAGAGTGCTGTAAAAGGAATTAGAGATGATAAAGGTGACATGAAAACAGGAGAAAAAGATATCCTTGAAGTATGGAGTAATAATTTTGAAAAATTGCTAAAGGAAACAAGCAGTGATTGCACAGTGATAAAAAAAAACACTCAACAGGCATACAGTCAGGAATACATATCCATACTTGAAGTAGAAAAAGCCATCAAAGGCTTGAAATGTGAAAGGCAGCAGGAGTAGATGATATTCGACCAAAAATGCTGAAGTATGGTGGTATAAGAGTCTTACAGTGGCTGCACTGTATAGTTCAGAAATCCTAGACAGAGGGACGAATTCCTGATGATTGGAGTAGAGCTCTCATAGTACCCATATATAAAAAGCGAAATAAAACTGAATGTGAGAATTACAGAGGTATTTCCCTACTGAGTGTTCCTGGCAAGATCTATGCAAGTATACTTGAGAAACGGTTGAGAATTATGGAAGAAAAGCTTGGTGAAGAACATGCTGGATTCAGGCCAAATAGAGGCTGTCAGGATCAGATTTTCACTTTACGACAAATAGTCGAAAAAGCATGGTAATGTAACAAAGATCTGTATTCAAGTTTTGTCGATTTGGAAAAAGCATATGACAAGGTGCCAAGAAAGAAGCTATTCAATACGCTACAGTTATATGGTGTCAATGGGGCATTATATCAAGCAATACTTAAGTCTTTTATTTGAGTTGTAAGTCAGCAGTTAGAATTGAAGGAAGTACAAAAAGATGGTTTAATGTTAAATCTGGTGTGAGACAAGGATGTACATTATCCCCTCTGTTTTTCATTATCTATATGGATCACATTATGAAGGAAAGTGGTATTAAACATGATATCAAAATTGGAGATGTTAATGTCAGCTCTTTGCTGAATGCGGACGATGTTATACTTCTAAATAAATCCGCTACAAGTCTGCAAGATTCTTTGACTAAATTGAATAGCTGTTGTAATAGATATGGTATGAAGGTCGGCATTAAAAAGACAAAGACAATGAAAATAGGCAGAATCATTGAAAATGTCAACTGTGTTGTGAATGGAGAACCTGTGGAACAAGTGAAACATTTCAGCTACTTAGGCATGATTTTTAGTGAAGATGGTAAATTAAATATAGAAATAGACAACAGAATCAGGAAAGCTGGTATGGTGGGAAGTCAATTGAATAAATTCATATGGAATAAGAGAGAAATTAGTCGGAACACTAAATTAGCTGTTATACAAGACAGTTCAAACCAGTTTTAACTTATGGATCTGAGAGCTGGGTCAGAAGTAAAACACTTGACCAAAGACTAGAGACTGCAGATATGAGAGGCCTGAAAAAGATTATAGGCATTAACAGATGGCATCAATGGCAATATCATATTAAAACGACGATATTAGGAAAGAACTTGACATCGTCAGCAATCAGGAATGCGTTAACAGAGCTAATCTCAGGTGGTATGGTCATTTAAACAGAATGGGCGAAGAAAGATTAGCAAAACAAGTGTTCTCTGCTAGGTTGGCAGCAAAACGACCCAGAGGAAGACCAAGATATAGGTGGATTGGTACAGTACAAAGTGCCTTAGACGATAGAAATATAAGATCTGATAATTTTGGGGTCTTGACAAGTAACAGGCTGATTTGAAGGAAAATTGTAGGTAGGAAATTAGTAATGATGTAATTTTTTTTCATGTAGTACTATCATATCCTGTACACCCCTTGAGGGTACATGGCAGGAATTTGATGATGATGATGATGAATATATATATATATTCTTCAGTGTTCAATACTTTCATTCTTTAAATCTTTCATGTTGATGATTTTGTTATTTTCTTTTTTAAATTTTGAATAACTTATAAATACTTTATATGAATATAGTTCAGGCTTAATATCTATTCCAGCAGCCTTTACACATTTCAGGTTTCTCATCACTGTTTCTACAGTTATTATATATTTCTAGTCAGTATACTTAATAAATAAGACTATATTCTTCTTGGACATTTTCTACCATTATCATTTATTTTTGAAATTACATTAAATATGTGGAATCTTCAGTTTTTATATAATCTTTATGATCTGTGAGTCCTTTTTGTGATACTCTTTCCTCCATTTCTTTCTTGGTAGACTCCAAAATATTTTCTATATTATCCCTAACCTCTGCATGCTGATTTTATAACTCAACTTTCTTTCACGTTTTAGTTTCAGTTATAGTTACATTTTAATAACTTTTTGCTAAGTGCACAAGAAAAGTTACTAGCTAGACTTATTTTATACAATTTCTTCTTTTTGTGGACAGCTTTCTTAATTTAATGTTAATATGCCACAAAGCAGTTCATGACTTATCTTTATGCACAACTTTCATATACCTTCCTAGCTCAAACAAATTTTGAGACACAGTCTCAAACATTTTAATTCGTTTTCAAGATCCATCACTTTTGCAACAAATAACATTTGTATATCATTCATACATGAGAGTTGTTACTTATATTTCTCTTTTGTTTTCAATGGGATACTTTTTATTCTGCTCCATGCTAAGTGGTGTCACTTTCTACTACAAATTCACTGAACACTCTTGTATCTTGACCAAATCTGAAGATGTGTGTTCTTTTGTCATGAATTATGCTGCTGCTCTTCGGAAGTACGACTGAAGCAACTAAGGCCACTAGTACATCAAATTTCTCAGTTGCATGTGTTCTTCTGGCTGAGTTGCCTGTTTTGTAGAATGAAAACACTGCCACTTCCAGATCAGACTATCTAACCTACCTTCTGTTGAAATTTCCAACAAATGAATTTATGCACATTTTATGTGGGAAACATGATGTTAATCCACAATGTCCTGAGCAGAAATTTAGCTAGCACACTTCTGTCCTTAACTTTGTCCTTTTCTCCATATTTTCACAAAATATTTTTGGATGTCTGGAAAAATATTCCTATTCTGCTTTTTAGATTTCCATTAACTTTGCCATTTTCTTTTTATCAGTTACTCTCTCTAATGACTTATCCTCTACTAAAATCTTCTTGGGAGCATAGCCACAAATTAGTATCACCACTTAATCAAAATGGACCCCAATTCAAGAAATTTAGATAATGAATACTATATACATTCTCTCAATTGCCAGATTCCTAGTACCTCAGTAAATCATATGGTTATCAAAAGGTCTAACTTCTTTTAGTTTTCTCAGTCTAAGTAATGACCGTTATGTTGACATGGTACATCTTTAATTCTCATGTTGATGCACATCAATTCTGCTGAGGTCAAGGTTGTCCCGCCATAATAACTATTTTCTATCTTTAATGTTCATCCATATTTCCCAATGTAAATGGCAGAGGCCTTGTATAACAGGCAATATCTTAACCAGCATACTATCAGATGCTATGTATCATCATCATCATCATCATCATTATTATTATTTGACACCGCTTCAGAGGGTCCAAGGACTCATCAAGGGCTAATGGTCTACAACTCCGTCTCCACCACTCAATCACCAACTGACTGCAAGTACACCAATGCCATCTACCACAGACAATCACAAACATCCATGCCCATGGCAAGATTCAAACCCGCAGCCTTTTGGCTGGAGAGTGGATACACTATCCACTCGGCCAACTAATCATGTTTATGTTATTTGAGCAAATACAGAATACAATATCCAATCTTCACCTTTCTGTAGTATGTTTTTATACATATTACAGGACGGTAGGGATTGGATACTAAGTCAGCAGTCACAATTAGTTCTTTGCATTCCTTACAAGCTATGTGAAGGTTTCCTCCTCCTGGTTATCTAGCTTTGACTCTGAAGCAACCTCTAAGATAAATTAAGTTAAAAAGAATATACTCTTGACTACATTTTCTAAATGGAACCATCTGAATTGTGCAGATAAAAGGATCTCTGAAATGTGTCATTAAAAAAACAGAAACACAATCGAAAATAAGAAATACAATTTAAAAAAAAAACGGTAAAATGAAACCCATTAAACTTGAAATAAATTAATAAATAACAAAAGAACTTGAATTGATAAGCTGATGCATTTCTGAAAAAAAATTCTTTGCCTGTGTTTAAAACATTCACCCTCAGTCACAAAATGTCATACTTCTGCTCAAAATATATCATTTAAGGATAACCCAAATGAAGGAGACTGAAAAAAAGTTCTGCCTTAAATGAGAATTTCACAACATTCAAGAATCTGTTTCTTCCTTGTAAAACGTTTAATACAATAACAAAAATGTTTTATGGGCTAGGGTATAAAACAATTTTGTAAAGTTAGAAATGTGATGTTTTTAAGAAATGTCAAAACTATTAATAAAATTAAGACTCCACAAGTATCAAAAGTAAAATATAAAAATAAATGCATTGAAATGTGCAATTGGGGCTATATAATACTCACTTCCCAAAATCAAGGAATGCAATATGACCGTGATAGATAGCTGGTTTTTTGGATGTCCAGGATGTAACATTATGTACAAACCTTGCCTGAAAAAAAATAAGAAAAAAAAATTACTTGGAAGTAAACACCATATTTGAATGAGTTGAATCTGCAAGATTTCATTCTATGTCATATATATGTGTGAAAGGAGAGTAACATTTGGAGAGAGAGAACAAAGCACATAATAGTAGGGGTAGATAATATTGAATATATAGTCTAGAAAATGTTAACATTAGAGATAATGTTGAAAGTGCAATGGTGGAAAGCAGGAGATCCTCAACAATTTAATAGCTCACTTACATTTAGTCCTTCACAGAACAAAGAGTGAAACTGAAAGACTGAAGAAACATGAAGAGATTAGTAGAGCTGAGAAGAAGAAAAAAAAAAGCAAGATGATAAGGAGAAAAAATTTTATGGTGATTCCATGATGAGGAGTATTTAATGAAAGCATGACAAAATCTTGCTTCCCTGGTATGAAAATGAACAATATTAGTGAGGCTGTCGGATGCAAGATGAAAGAATTGATTTCAGCTGGTACTAATGACCTGGGAAGTGACAAGAAGTGTTGTATTAGTGAAGATGTGAAGGAGTTATTGGAAGAAGTGAAAAAAGAAGAGCAAGAGGGTGAAAATTGTAAGTCTGGTGCCATGCTATAAGAGCAATGCCAGCACATGAACCAATGCACAGGTGTGCACAAGAAATGTAGCATGTGGGCATATGGTCTGAATTTGGCTGATGGAATGACTGAACTTAAATGGGTTTGGAGTTGGGATCTAGAAAGAAATTTGTTCATAGAGTGTAGAAAAAGGAAAGCAAAAGCAATCAGTATTATTATTACGGGCGACTCCAAGGAGTCCTTAGACTCACCGAGGGAGGCCCTAAACATCATATCCATCACAGTTATTTAACATTCACACAGTATCTATCATACTTTGCCTTGAACTCATTCACCGTCATAACACCCACAACAGACTTTGGCAACTCATTCCACTCATTCACCACTTCTTCTACGCATTATTCCCGCTTCCTATGCAGGGTCCGCGTGTTACTTAGATGTGACTTCTTCTTAGTACTACTCCCAACCGACCCGTCGCCTGATCTGCCGCTAGGGGGCCCCGTGAACATACGCCTCTACAGATATATTTTTGACTGTAGAGGCGTATGTTCACGGGGCCGGTTTGCCTGTTTGCTGGATGAAAAACGCCAGATAAACTAGCGTAAAAACCCTACTGACCGCACCCAAGACCGGCTAACTTGGCTATGCCTGAGGAAGATCCTCAAATTCCTCACGTCTACAACGGGAATCGAACCTGGGACACTCCTTCCCCAGGCATATGGTTGCGAAGCACAAAGCCACTAGGCTAACCGCACGGTCCCACTCATTCCACTCTAAAGGTAAAAAACTCAGCTCTAACACCCTTACTAACCACACTCTTGCCCAGCTTCCACGATGTCCCCTAGTCCTCCCACCACCAGTCATGTTCTCAAAAATATCCTCTGAATTAATCCTATAGAAACCCTTCAGCAATTTGAATGTCTCAATCATATCTCCCCTTTTCCGCCTATCAACTAATTTCTGCAACCCACAAATCTTCAACCTGTTTTCATAAGGTTCATTCCATAGACCTGGTATCATCTTGGTCACTCACCTCTAGATCCTCTCAACCTCCTCCCCATCAAGAAGAAACCTAGGTGACCAAATCTGGGCACAGTAGTCGAGATGGGATCTTATCAAGGCTCGATACAGAGGAACAATAACTAGCTTATCTCTGCCCGTGAAAGTATTCTTCAGCATCCAAGTGATTCGATGAGCTGATTTAGCCACTTTTGCAATGTGCCCCCTAAACTTCAACTCTCTATCCACCAACACTCCCAAGTCCCTGGCCTCATCAATCTCCTGGAGTACAGTTCCATCAATGTGGTATACTGCTGCTAATCGTTTCACCCCAAAATGCATAACCTTACATTTTGTCACATTAAATTGACATCCATTCTCCTTAGCCCAGACCTCCAATCTATACAAATCACCTTGAGATTTTGACATTTTGACATCTTCTGCATTCACTATTACCCTAGCCAACTTTGCATCATCATCAGTGAACCGTTACTCTCAGATCCTTCCCTATATCGTTAATGAACAAATTAAACAGCAGTGGTCCAAGAACAGAACCCTGTGGCACACCACTAGTCACAGGCCGTCTTTTGGACTCTACTCCTGAGTAAACTACTCTCTGGTATATCTCCATTAACCACCCTCCTATCCATCTCAACAATTCTATATCCATTCCCATATGTTGCAGTTTATGGATTAGAATTCTATGTGGTATCCTGTCAAAGGCCTTAGCCAGGTCCAGCAGTATCACTGTAAACCCATTACCCTTATCCAGTTGAGCCTTCACTGTGTTATAAAACTTGAGCAAGTTACTGTGGCATGATCTACCTTTCACGAGCCATGCTGTCCCCCATACAGTATCTCATTTTCATCAATCCATTCCTGTATTTTTCCCTTGACTACTATGGATGCAAGTAAGGGCAAGAATGAACAAAAAATGCAGAATCTAGTCTCTCAAGTAACAATATTGAATGGGGTAGTCAATACACAATGTAAAAGTTGTTGGACCTAAGGGAATGCTAAAATTTATATATACTAATGCTAGAAGCAATATCGGGAATAAGAGGGAAGAGTTTTTGGCACTGGTTAGTGCAACCTGACTAAAAGTTGTAGGCACTAATTAGTGAGACTTGACTATCAGCAGATGATGTAATTACAAGGTTAGAATGTGAAGTAGCCAGTATTTTCAGGGAGGATAGAGAAAGATATAATGGGAGGAGGAATACTGCAGCCAAAAAGAGTAGGAGACATTGCAGTCCATTTCAGGTAATCTGGTGTGCAACCAAGACAAATGAAACAATATATATGTTGCTTCTATAGCAGTGTTAAAGTTCTATAATTCGTCGGCTGTGTTATTGTTATATCCTTACTTTCATATAATGTTATTTCGTAAGTTCAATCTTATTATACATTAATTTACTGTCTCTAGAATCTATCCTTTGCTTACTCAAAACTGTGTACAAAGTCCTACCGGCTACTCTATTGTTATGTCACTATCTCTCTATATTATATCTTATTCTACCTCAATAATAACTTTCCTTCTAATCTATTGTCGTGCTCCTAAAATACTAATTCAGATTTGTTTCCTCTTCGGATATTCGCAAAATTTATATTTCGCTACGCCAGCCAATATCCTATAACAGAAGAGACTCTTGTTCAGGGAAATAATTCAAAATTTAAAAGGATACACACAATAATTTATCTCACGCTAGCGCTGTGCAGATTCAGTTAGTAGTCGTAGACCGAATCTCACTTAAAGAATTATATCTAAATTCCTTCCCGCCAAAAGGTTCAATTTCATAAGTGGTGGTTTGAATTCATAATCAGGCATAACTCAGGTATAAGGTACAAAACATGTTTATTGGAAAACACAAAACATTTACAGTTATGTAAGCTTAAATACTCAATGGATCAAAATTCACTCTAAGTTAAGGGTAATACTAAAGCACAATGAATCAGAGCAAGTTAAATCCTTCGATTATGAAAGGATACGATTAGCTTTAAGCAAAGTACTACTACTATATAATTCCCTTCACAAGTTACTCACAGAATACTTATTTAACACTTTCATTAATACTCTATCAATGATTACCTTAATTCTAAATTTCATTTAAGCAAGTCTAGCCATTCACAAATCACTGCCTATTTAACAACTCTTCTTTGTTCCACAAGTTTTAATTAATTCAGTCAAATTCTCACTAAAAGTTCTCTACTAATGTCCTTTAGTTACAACACACACAAATTTCTTGTTCTAAACAAATTTTTTAACATAGAACGAAAACTCTTACATTACCGGATCTTCTCAGATTTCATGCCGCCATCTCATGTAGGTCTGGATTACCTTACTGCATATTCTTTGGCTGTCTTTCCACCTGGTGATGTACTACGCTTTTTCTTCTAATTGTTTCCGACTGCTGCGTGCTATCTACTGCTCCGCAGGAAACTTTCTCCAATGGGACTTTCTGCTAAGGCTCGATTCCACATAGGCCGTCATATCGTGATCAGCTCTGCTTGAAATTCTTCGAGCATTCTCAAGAAAAGAACCTGCCATCCGTCATTGCCGTAGAAGACCCACCGCTCTCTCACGAATCCTCCGACCAACTCCCCCTAAAACTCGAATCCGGCACTCGAAGATCAAAAGGTCAAAAAGCCTCTTAAAACGGCGTGCTTCGTCTTTTATTCGCCCTATTCGGGCACCCTCTATTCAATGTGGTTTTCACCCACGAACCCCATCGTTCATGCCCCTTCAGTGATCCTACACTCTCGCTAACCTGTCCGGTTACATTATTCTAGGTAGGCGCTCTGACGTCATATTTCCGCGAAGGTATAGCCTCCGTCGCTACGCTCGACTCGTACCGATTATACACGATTATTCCGGATTACTATTATAAACTTTTCTCGGAATTTCGCAAAGTACTAGACAGCTTACTTGGGAATTACAAATAACCTAGCAATAACTCTCACTATATCGCACACATGGACTACAATTATTAGAAAACATAAAATAATACTTTATAATTATTAGCTGATGTGCAGATATCTCCTTAATAAGTAGTAGTTTGTCATGTTAAATCATGAATAAAGAATTTACTTGTAAAGCTCTGCATTCAGGATCTAACAGCAGCAACCAACTGTATATATTATATATATATTCAACTCATAATTTGGTCATTTCATCTTTTTGCCAAATAAAAGAAAGAGTTACTTAAGTATAAAGAGCTAATAAGCTTCATTTCGGCAATGAAAACATTACTTAAATTAAGGGGATATTAAATCCCACATAGTTTTAAAACCGAATAAGAAACTCAAAGATTAGAATCACTTGCATTGGCTAATGCTAGTATCGCCGATACTTTATAGTTTACTATATTCAGCAAGAAACTCTCTGATTCTAATCTTTGAGTTTCTTATTCGGTTTTAAAACTATGTGGGATTTAATATCCCCTTAATTTAAGTAAAAGAAAGAGTGACTATGAAAAAATAACTTTAATGAGGACTGATGGCAGTGAGGTGACAGAAGCACATGAAATAGTTGAGTTACCAAGTGACCAGCAAGAGTATGTTATCCAAGTGATGTTATTACTGTGACTGATGTGATAATAGAGATTAATGAATTGGAAGTACTTAGGGATTTTTTTTTTTTTTTTTTTGCAGATTCTCAATGCAAATACAGCCATGGGATTAGATGTGATATCAGCTCGCATTTTACAAGAATGTGCAAAGGATCTGACAATGCCTCTGACTAGGTCTCAGCTCTTGTCAAGTCCCAAGGGAATGAAAAAAGAGATAAATAATTTCTCTGCATAAAGGAGACTAAAAGTGTGATAGCAAATTATAGACCAACCAGTGTCTCAGGAAGTGGCGGTAGAAGTATTGGAAAAGTCAGTCAAGGATAGAATTCAGGAATGGGTGGATAAGAATATGATACTCTATGAGGGAAAGAAGGGTAATTTACTAATTTTTTTTTTATAATAGAGTGACAGCTGAAATGGATAAAAAGAACAGCTACACAATGATACTGCAAGGCATAAAGTTGTCAAAGTTGTGATATGGATATAAGGATTGCTAATGAACACACCTAAAAGTAATACACTGAGCAGAACAATCCAGGTGGTTAGCAGCATGCTAGCTACCTGCTTTCTCTGATGCAAAATTGGGTAGAGTGTAGAGAGCTTGCAGGATGATTTAAACAGATTGTCAGTATGGGTATTGCGTAAAAGATAATGGGTATCAGTTTAATGTACAGAAATGTAAAGTTTGGATTTTGGAATAAAAAGATTAAAAACTGTGTACTTTACTGATGGAACTGTATACTAGGAAACTGATGAAGCTAGGAATTTGGGGATGGTAGTACGAAGGCTGTTCAATTTTATTCAAAGTAATAAGACTAATTTTACTGTCGCGAAACCACTCATCACAATATTAATTTCTGTGGAATAAAGAAATGTTGCTGTCTGTATTAACAAAAGAGGTTGATAGATGGTGTATATGGGCTGATGTGCCAGAGTGTCACGTGACTAAATGCAAGCTTGTTTCGCCGCACCTACGAGCCGCGACCAGTCATCGAAATGGAAGCGTCCTTGGAACAGCGTTATGCAATTAAATTTTGAGTGCGTTTGCAAAAATCGGCATCGGACACTGCTAACATGATACATGAAGCTTTCCACGATGAAGCAATGTCGAGGGCAAGTGTTTTTCGCTGGCATAAAACTTTTAAAGGAGGAAGGCAAAATGTGGAAGATCTTGAACGTGAGGGAAGACCTTGAACGTCCATCACAGACAATGATCAACACAGCAGCGATTATCATCAAGGAGGATCGCAGAATTACAGTACACCAGCTGCATGCTGTCCTGAATATTTCTGTGGGAAGTGTTCACTCAATCATGGCTGAAACGTGCTTGCGCCTGATGGATTCCCAAACTCTTGACACTGGAGCAAAGGCAGTATCGAGTGGATGTGTGCACAGAATGGAAAGAAAGACTGGAACAAGAAGGTGACAACTTCTTAAAATGTATCCTTACAGCAGATGAAGCTTGGTTGTATCACTATGACCCTACAATGAAACAACAAAGCAGTGAATGGAAGCATCTGTCTTCGCCTACCCCCAAGAAAGCAGAAACTGTAAAATCGGCTGGTAAAGTTATGACCATAATTTTTTTTGACTACGAAGGCATTGTTTACCAACACACTGTAGAACCCGGGAATACTGTAAATTAAGATAAGGTTCTTACTATGCAGATGTTTTACGGACAATGGTACAGCACGTCAAAAGGAAGCGTCCATTGCTGAAGAATGGCTTCTTATTGCACCACGATAATGCAAGGCCACATATTGCTGGTTGTGTAGTGGACGTTTTGCAGAAGAACAACAGAGATATCCTACCACACCCTCCATACAGTTCTGATCTTGCACCGTGCGATTTCTGGCTGTTTCCTCAGCTCAAGAGACCACTAAGAGGCCGCCATTTCGAAAGCAACAAAGCATGTGTGAAAGCTGCGGAGGCGGTTTTGAAAGAACTCTCAAAAAAGGGACTTTCACATGTGTTTAAGAAGTGGACGCAGGTTGGGACAAATGCATCGCGTCTCACGGTAGTTACTTCGAAAAAGACAAAGTAAATGATGACGATTAAAGGTAATCTGTTTTCTGTATAAATATAGTCTTATAACTTATTGAACAGCCTACGTAGATAGAGAGTTGAAGTTTAGAGGACATAATGCTAATGTAAAATTGTCAAGGTAGCTCAATAGGATTACTTGGTTATTGAATTGAAGATTACACTAACAAGCAGAAATAAGTTATCATTCCTCTTTATAAGTATTTGATATGTCCATATCTGAATTACCATGTTCATAGCTCTCAGGTATGGTCACTTTTTTTTTGGGGGGGGGGGGGGGGGAATGAAAGTATTGGAGAAAATCCAGAGGTGAGTGACCAAGATGAAGAGAGTGGTGTATGGAATGCTCTCTATGAGGATAGATTGACTGAAGGTTTGCGAGTTGCAAAAGTGGAGATTATGATAGAAATATTTAAGTTATTAATATCTATCATCGCTCTTACCAAATACACTAAATGAAGATGTTTATGACATCTGACAGTGTAGAACAACAAGAAATGCATTAATTTTTAGACAATAATAATTGTTTTATTATATTGCAAGCATCTTAAGAAATGGAACTACATTTTGGGTTATATTTGTTAAGATAAGAATTTTAACATGTTCAAGTGAAAATATACTTATTCAAAAATATTGAGAAGTACTTAGCAGATATGTAACACAAAATAAGCACAAATTTTCATTGTTCTGGGGGAAAAAAAGATATTGTGAACTATGGAACAATGCTTGGCTTATAAACCAAATCTCTATTTAGCATCTTAGGTAAACTGCGAGAGCCTCCTTAGCTCAGTCAGTACAGACGAAGCCCTTGATTCGATTCCCATCCATGATGTGAGGAACCTTTATCTGGTCTCAGGGTTTCTTCACCCAGAAACTCAGGTTTTTCATCCATCTAAAAGGCAAACCAGCCCCGTGAACACACACTTCTACAGACATAATACACTCCTAGAATAAGGAGTAACCAACCTATTCCATAGGATTTTGGTTCCAAATGCCTACATACTAAAAGTGTGGGTCTACGCATGAGCGTAAATTAGGATAGGAAGTAAACTGCATAGGCCATATTAACATATGAGACCTGAAAAGGTTTGGGTTGCCATTTAATAACTCAAGTATGCCAAGCATAAAATGACAAACTATTTTATCCTATCATATGCAGATTGTTTTTAGAAACATACCACTTTTTCCTAAATAAATCTGAATAAAATTTTTATTTTTTATTTTTTTTAAAACATCAAACTTTGAAAAACCAAGCATTATTGAAGTATTTGTAATGTTCAAACAGAAAATCCAAGATTTAATGAAAAGCAGAAACAATACATGGCATGAATATGTGTGTGTGTGTGTGTGTGTGAATGCATGCAGGAGGGTCGCCTAAAGATCAAAGCTAGATAACTCAGAGATTCATGGTTTTGAACAGGATAGTGAATGAATGAAGATGGGCTAACAGTTGACCAAACTGTATTCTGAATTGGCTTGATCCACAAACAAAAATGATGACACATGAAAATGCTGGTTGGGGCATTATCCAGTTAAACAAGGCTGGACAGTGGTCAGCTAATGGAACAAACTTAATCTTAGCACAACTGAATACAGGCACCATCAATGTAAGAAGTATCATTGGAAAATAGGAACTGCCCAAGGAATTAAAGACATGTTAACATAATTGATGTTGCCAAAACATGCAGAACCTTGCTAAATAACCATGAAACATTATATCTAGGCAACAGTGATCAGCAAAAAGAAGAAACAGCTATGGCATTCTACACTAAACTTGAAGATAACCTTCTTGAATGGCAGGCAATTTCAAGTTAGTGAGGTCGCAAATTTGAAAATGGGAAATTTGACAATGAGACTTACAGTACCTGCCTCTGATAAGGAAGAAACAGAGGAATTATGAGTCATTAGAGAAGACAACTGAAAAAGAAAATTGAAAAGCTGGTTCTTAGAGATCTAAATAGTAGGAAATGTAATAAATGCAGAGGAAAACACTAACACCATGTTCCAACAAACAGATGTATGTAATTTCGCATTGACAGAACACAAACAAAATTAGACGGATCTTACTGACTAGTTATTACTGATATCTTTACTCATGTATCCTGAATCAGTGTGCACAGGGGATTTAAAATAGGAAGTGATCATTTTAAATTGGACAATATAAAAATGAATACCGTATTGAAAAGAAATTATGTACAAAAGATTTTGTGAATGACTTTCCAGTCTCAGGCTTTTGTACATAATTTCTTTTCAATACGGAATTCATTTTTATATTGTCCAATTTAAAATGATCACTTCCTATTTTATATCCCCTTTGCACTGATTTGGGATACATGAGTAAAGATATCAGTAATAACTAGTCAGTAAGATCAGTAAGTACAAAAGTCTGAGACTGGAAAGTTACTCACAAAATTTTTGTCGTGCACATGCATGGCTAGCAAAAATGAGAGGGAACTCAATCTGAGAGTTACGTTACATTAGAGACCAGAGCTGCTATGACAGTTGTTAGAAAAATTAGGGGAGTGAACAGGCAATGACATAATCATATTAAAATTGAAGATATGAAATGAAGATATGAAGGAATTTGATATTGTTAGCATTCAAGAATGCATGAGCACAGCTCATTTTAGGCGGTATGATCACTTAAACATGCAAAAGAGGTGTTTGCTACTAGAACAGGAAAAATACCTAGGTGAATTGAGTCACTTATGCATTTGTCTCAGGTGTCCAAGATTATACATCTTGTGGCAAATAAGATCTTGAAAAAAAAAAAGGTGTTGACAGACTAGTAACAATTTTATTTAAAAAAAAAAACTAGTAAAAACATAAACTTAATCACAGTGTCCTCTATACCCTTTGAAGATACAAATCAGAATCATTGTGTACATACAGTGAACTATTACCAAAGAAAAGAAATGGACTCAAGGTAATACAAAAATGGACTTTTTATTTTGAGATGTAGAGTAAATCAGAAAGACACAAAAGGCTATATCACGAAAAAGAAAGGACTTTCCTCTCAAATAATTCATATCATAAGGTCATTGGCTGAATCTAAAAAACTTCAGTGTCCAGAACAGTTAATTATTTCATTTGATTCAGGATGGGATGGGATGTCAACATGAGCAATGAAAGTGACTTTTCATTGCTCATGAAAAGGCTAAAACTGGGTGATCCACAACACTTCACACAAAGCAATTAAACAATATGGTAAAGATTAAGATCTCCTAAATGATTCTGCACTGTTATTAGGCTCAAGACAAAGTTAAGGCTCACTAACTAATGTACTACAGTGATATTTCTGGACTTGAAACTAGTTTAGATGTGGAAGTGTACAATAATAATGAACAATGCCCATTTGCTAACTAAAGAAGTTTGAAAGGTATTCTACTACAAAATATTCACTGTGGTATCAGTTGCTCATTCTTTCTGCTTAAAGGAGATGCAAAAATCTGAATTTTTGATAAAGTGATATATACAATGGCCATAAATGGTTAATCTGTAGAGATGCGAATCGTCTCTCTATGCATCTGTGGCAGCAATCTAGATACAAAAGCCATATTGTTTCTGTGAAATGGACACATGAGCCCTTAAAATCAGCACTGCATAAATATGAATGTGATTATTGGTATAGCAATAACCATGAGACTAGCAAGCCATTCCTCGATACCCACCTCTTCAAACAAGATTAAATGAAGGAAGACAGTTGTGCTGTGCAGAAGTTGCTATGGGTCAGAGAATATTTTTTAAATCAGCATTGGCTATAAAATACTTCTTTAATCTCAGTAAGTATGACTACATTAATCTGCAAAAAATGAGGATGACAGGACAGTCATTCTAATGAATTTATCTCTATTTTTATCCAGCACCTAGAAAGCACTTTGCTAGTGCAAAATCCTGTATAGACAGAAATTTTAAATTAAATTCTGTCTATACTGATTTTACTTAGGAATTTAAATTAGATCGATTTGCTTGTAATTTTTGTAAATATGACTGCTTAATTACTATACAACAACAAAGAACAAAAAAAAATTATGTATAAATGAATTGTAATATTAGCATGTTTAAGACAAAGAACAAAGAAAAACGTGTATAAAAGAATTGCAATAATAGAATGTTTAAGACAAAGAAATATCCCAGATGGATTAAAATAAGACCTAAGGCTATCACTATTACGAAGGTCAATAATGTATGGGGTTTCCCGCCTTAACGGAGCGATGAAAAAAGGTGTGGGTGCAGACCCATGTACACTGGTGTGTTGGGACCAGTTAAAATTTTTCAAATTTAGCAAGCTGTTTGTTAATGTTTTTAAGTCGGGCGAGCCGGTTATTAAAATTCTTTATGAAAGGATAGATGATGAATGATAGTATATACTTTCTCGTAAATATTTTGAAATTATATAATAAACACTTACATATATTATTATCATCATCAAAAATAAATGCATAAAGGAGAATTCACAAAACACAAACTCAATTTACGAACGGGAATTTGTAAACGATTTTATTTACTAAACAATGTCTGTATTCATTAAAACACAAACACGTTATCAAAACTCCCATTTTTAAAATTTGAAGAAGCAGAAACAAACACATCTGAAGATACAATACAACTTGGTGAAGAATCAAATTCTTCAAATATTGTAGAAGATTTGATCTGTGACGATAACGAAAATTCCTTATTAGGAGGAAAATCTAATCCTTCTCTTCCGGATTGTTGGTGTGAAAAACAACTAATAACTTTTTTAGAAGAGTATAAATGGCTTGATATAAAGGAAGGAAAATTGGAATGCAAAGATTGTTTCAACATTGGAAATTTAGGACATTTAGGAGTATCTGCGGAGAAACATGTGCATATATCAAAAGAATGGGGTACATATTTGATGGTCCCAAATGGAAACAATAAATGTTCTAGACAGGCTTCTTTGAGAAAAAAAAATCGAGATCATAATTTGTCAAAATCACATAGTCTTGTACAGGATTTATTAAGGAAATCAGCCAATAACGCTATACCAAATTTAATAGAAAAAATAAATTCTAAACAAATTACTGTGAAAATATTTAACACTGTATAAAACGAAATAGACCCTTAGCTGATATTGAAGAGGCACTAGAATTGCAAACAAAAAACGGTGTTGACATAGGAAATTGTTTACATATGCGATATAGTGCTACAAATATTGCAGAGCATATTGCAAATGAAATTAAAATAAAAATATTTTAAAATGTGATCAACGAGAATTCTAAAATTTGTATTATAATTGAAGCATCCACAATTTCGAAAAGAAGTACTTTAGTAATCTATTTACAATGTAGTGTACCATCTATCTCCAATCCAGTTATGTTGTTTTGTTGCATTGAGAGAACTGATATCTACAACTGCAGAAATTATTTTAATGTCCATTGAATCAATTTGGTTTTGATTATAAATATTTACAAGCAAATTTAATAGCTTTTTGTTCTGACGGTGCCAGTACAATGCTAGGGAGGAAGCCTGGAGTGGTTACCAAATTAATGGAAAAATTTCCAAAAGTAATTGTTTGGCATTGTTTAAATCATAGGCTTCAGCTAGCACTTGACGATTCAATTACTGATATAAAACAAACAAATCATATTAAAATATTTTTAGATAACATGTATTCAATTTATCACCAATCAAATAAAAATCAAATAGAACTTGCAGCTATAGCAAAACTCGATACAGAGATTATTAAAATTGGGCGAGTTCTTGGGCAGCGATGGGCCATATGTAGTTTGCAATCTGCTAAAGCAGTATGGCGAGCATATCCTGTTTTGTATCAGCATTTTGCTCAGTTTACAGTTTATACAGGTATGACAAAAAGATTAACAAATATAAATATTTTTAAAGATCTGGCTCTAATGATAGATATTCTTGAAGAATTTTCTTTACTTTCAATCAGCCTTCAATCCCGAAAAAAAAATTTAACCAAAGCTCAAATTAATGAAGTGTACAATACATGCTTTTGAACTTCTTAAAAACAATCACGGAAAGCATGAGCAACAAATTAATGAGTTAATGGAATCTGACAAATATAAAGATATTCCATTTTATAACGACACAAAAATAATGTCACTTCCCAAAGAAAAATTGCTTGACAAAATTATTTATTTTATGAATTTGCGACTTTTATCCAACAAAGCTAATAAAGATATCTTAGAACTATTCGATTTGCTAGATGAATCCACATGGCCCTATGAAAAATTAACTTCACCTTGGATGGAAGGTGAAAGAAAATTAGATCAATTAATTTGTAAATAACATGTAAATAAAATTTTATAATAATTTAAATTTATTATAATTAAATTTATTTAAATATAAAAAAATCAAAAATAACTATATTACATAAAATTTGATTGTCATATGCCTGGCAACCATCAAATCCAGACCAGCTATTAAAATAAAAAGAAATCAGGAGCATTTCTCACAGGGTTCAGACTTTCTCTGATTGGTTGCTTCCCAATTACCGCCATGACATTTTCTTGCATGTCAAAACATATTAACTTTTGACTTTGTTTTTCTCATGCAGTACTGTGAGTGCCTTGTAATTAACCAGTTGACAACTTTATTCAATTTATTTTTTTTAAATGCCAAGTTGTAGTGAAAAGCGTAAAAGAAGTGGTGAATGTGCTCTGTTTTGTGAAAAATGGACAGTACTATACTTCTATATTGAAATTAATGACAAGTGCATTTGTTTTATTTGTAATGAACATGTTGCAGTTTACAAAAAATATATAATCTTGAACGACATTATTTGAGTAAGCATAAGAAATATGAAAATTTAAAAGGATCAGAACGTTTAGACAAGATAGAGACTTTGAAAGAAAATATAATCAAAAGCCAATCACTTTTTAAAAAGCTTATTCAGGAAAGACCATCTGTAACTCAAGCTAGTTATGCATTGTGTGAACAAATTGCTAAAAAGCTTAAAACCCATAATGAAGGTGAGTTTGTTTAAAAATATTAGCCTATCAAGAAGAACTGTTTCTGACCATATTAAAGATATCACTGATGATATACAAATTTCTTTGAAAGTAGATTCAGCAGAATTTGTGTTTTACTCATTAGCCATCGATGAGGCTACTGATCTGTCAAATACTGCACAAATGGCTATATTTATACAGGGAATAACTACAGATTTCAATATACGAGAAGAATTTCTTGCTTTAAAATCAATGAAGGGGATGACTAAAGGTGAAGATTTATTTGAAATGGTCAATTCAGCATTAAAGGATTTCGATTTACTGTATGAAAAAATGAGTTCCTACACATGGTGCTCCATCCATGGTAGGTCGTGAAAAAGGGTTCGTGGCTCTGATTAAGAATGAATTTAAGAAACGTCAATTGAACCCAAATACTTTAATTGTGTGCCACTGCTTCATTCATATGGAAAATCTATGTGCAAAGTCACTCTACATACATTATACATAAGAGTTAAAATTTGCCAATCGCCAGCAGAAGTTTTTAAATTAGAAATTTTCGCCCTTGATACTAAAAAGGTTACCCACCCCTGCTGTATAAAATGTATACAGTCTATTTTTATACTTCTAGTCCTTTTGTCACACAATTATAGTTCATTGTTAATGGCAATACAAAATAAGAAAAACCATTCTGAAATTTTTTTTTTTTGGATAAAAAAGATATTTCAGAATAAAGGTTTTCAGAACTTCTGCTCTTAGAGAATATAGAGACAAATGCAAGAATGCTAAACACTGTGTAAAACTAGCTAAACAAAAGTCATGGGAGGACTTTGGCAAGAATATAGAAAATAAATATCAAGAAGGTGGCAAAATATTCTGAAGGTTGATCAAGAAGCTTAGAAATGGAGGAAAGAGTGCTATAAAAGGAGTTAGAGATGATAAAGGTGACATGAAAACTGGACAAAAGGATATCCTTGAAGTATGGAGTAATTACTTTGAAAAACTGCTAAATGAAACAAGCAGTGATGACAGCACAATGGTAAAAAACACTGACCAGGCATGCAGTCAGGAATACATATCCATACTTGTAGAAAAAGCCATCAAAGGCTTGAAATGTGGAAAGGCAGCAGGAGGAGATGATATTCGACCAGAAATGCTGAAGTATGGTGGTATAAGAGTCTTACAGTGGCTGCACTGCATAGTTCAGAAAGCCTGGACAGAGGGACGAATTCCCGATGATTGGAGTAGAGCTCTTATAGTACCCATATATAAAAAGGGAAATAAAACTGAATGTGAGAATTACAGAGGTATTTCCCTACTGAGTGTTCCTGGCAAGATCTATGCAAGTATACTTGAGAAACGGTTGAGAAGAATTGTGGAAGAAAAGCTTGGTGAAGAACAAGCTGGATTCAGGCCAAACAGAGGCTGTCAGAATCAGATCTTCACTTTACGACAAATAGTCGAGAAAGCATGGGAATATAACAAAGCTCTGTATTTAAGTTTTGTCGATTTGGAAAAGGCATATGACAAGGTGCCAAGAGAGAAGCTATTCAATACGCTGCAGTTATATGGTGTCAATGGGGCATTATATCAAGCAATACTTAGTCTTTATTTGAGTTGTAAGTCAGCAATTAGAATTGAAGGAAGTACAGGAAGATGGTTTAATGTTAAATCTGGTGTGAGACAAGGATGTACATTATCCCCTCTGTTATTCATTATCTATATGGATCACATTATGAAGGAAAGTAGTATTAAACATGATATCAAAATTGGAGATGTTAATGTCGGCTCTTTGCTTTATGCAGATGATGTTATACTTCTAAATAAATCCGCTACAAGTCTGCAAGATTCTCTGACTAAATTGAATAGCTGTTGTAATAGATATGGTATGAAGGTCAGCACTAAAAAGACAAAGTCAATGAAAATAGGCAGAATCATTGAAAATGTTAACTGTGTTGTGAATGGAGAACCTGTGGAACAAGTAAAACATTTAGCTACTTAGGCACGATTTTTAGTGAAGATGGTAAATTAAATATAGAAATAGACAACAGAATCAGGAAAGCTGGTATGGTGGGAAGTCAATTGAATAAATTCATATGGAATAAGAGAGAAATTAGTCGGAACACTAAATTAGCTGTATACAAGACAGTGTTCAAACCAGTTTTAACTTATGGATCTGAGAGCTGGATCAGAAGTAAAACACTTGACCAAAGACTAGAGACCGCAGATATGAGAGTCCCGAGAAAGATTATAGGCGTGAACAGATGGCATCAATGGTAATATCATATTAAAAACGAGGATATTAGGAAAAAACTTGACATTGTCAGCATCTAGGAATGTATTAGCAGAGCTAATCTCAGGTGGTATGGTCACTTAAACAGAATGAGCGAGGAAAGATTAGCAAAACAAGTGTTCTCTGCCAAGTTGGCAGCAAAATGACCCAGAGGAAGACCAAGATATAGGTGGATTGATACGGTACAAAGTGCCTTAGATGATAGAAATATAAGATCTGATAATGTTGGAATCTTGACAAGTAACAGACTGATTTGGAGGAAAATTGTAGATAGGAAGTTAGTAATGATGTAATTTTTTTCATGTAGTGCTATCATATCCTGTACACCCCTTGAGGGTACACGGCAGGAATTTGATGATGATGGTTTTCAGAAAGAAAAAAAAAAAAAAGCCATCAAATATGGAAAATGGTTGCTATCAATTATTGCACATAAATCATGTATTGACCCAGAAAAAGAAATGCCAGAATGGTGGCTTGTTGGTCTAGGGATATGATTCTCGTTTAGGGTGTGAGAGTTCTCAGGTTCAAATTTTGGACGAGCCCAGGTTTTTTCTTTTAAGAGCCTCCGTAGCATAGCACAATTGGAAGAACAATAGTATGTTGCGCCCTTCGATTGGAAAAGGCCTAAGTTTGATTCTCGTTATGAGAGGAATCTTTATATGCCCCCCCCCACCACCACCACCACCCTCCCGATCTCATAACAGATGCAGCATGGTTTCTTTCTCCCAGAAACTCAAGTTGTTCATCCTGCACTTGTTGCAGCTTGATTGGTAGTACTGAAGAAGAGAAGTCGGTTTCAGTTGTGAATATTTCCTCAAGGAAGATGACCCTGCTGGTTGGACATTTGGACTACTAAATTTAATTTAAGCCACATTGAGATAATTAATAAAAGAAATTAGTGTTATTAGAATTTGGAGAACAATAAAGATATCAAATAAATGCAGCAAAATGTAATAAGGAAACTTTGAGCCTAAGCAGATGAAAAAGATTCTAGTCAGGCATTATCTGATGAATACACAAGTTGGCACTCTTGTGCATTAGACTATTTACTCAAACTATCTAAAGTACACTTATCTGAGGCTCTCATTTGAAATAAAAGGTGTGGTTTAGATGCCTTAAAGTGGCAAACACCATAAACCAGTGACAGTAAACATTATGTTAAAATCACAAATGATGAAGTGGAAGGCTTTTTTTTTTTTTTTTAAGGGAGATTTTTTTTCTGATAAGCAGTACTGCTATATATTTATTTACAGTACCTTTCAATGTTGGCAGTGATGCAAGACAGCAAATTAAAGAGCAAGGGTGTGCAGTTTGGGATAAAAGACTTACGAATGTGTCTTCCACACAGGGCACAGTTTTCTGTCCATGCATGGATCCAACAATGTCCCACTGCATTTCACTCTAACTCTTCCCATGGCATGTCTGGCGGCAGCAGCAGGATTATATGCTAGCTGGTTGGGAATCAGTACCATTATGCTTGGCTCAATATACTATTGAGTGGTTGGCTTGAATTATATTACTGCTATGCTGTCTCAAATGTTTCTGGTACCTGTGCTGTGTCTGGCATGCCAATGAAGGGTGTAAATCTGCTGTGAATCCCACTTGAGAGGTTTTCACCACTTATGGCATATGGTAGTGGTGGTAGTAGTGCACTATGAGGACAGGGTTGGTAAGAAAGGAACAACAACCACTGGGGAACAGTACAAGGAAGGCTATCCACAGAACAGAAGTAGTTGAGATGAAAGAGGAAAAGAGTAGGTTTGGATGGTTTGCAGTTTTACTGTAAGAGGATGATGGACAGTAGTTGTTTGTGTTATAACAGGATTAGTGAAAAGTAGTGGAACAATTGATGTCCATGGAAAGTACATTAGTCAATTAGCAAAATGTCCTCTTCTGGAGAATAAAGAATTATTATTATTATTATTATTATTATTATTCCTGATACCTCCAAGGAGTCCGAAGACTCATCGCGGGAGGACATCTTCAACTGTCTCTACACCTTACCTCTACTACGAATCAACGCCATCTACCGCCCACCTCCAACACTACCACAACTAGTAATTTTTGTCTGTAAATTGCGTGTGTTCTGAAGGGCCGATTTGTATGTATGCGGGATGAAAAACCCGAGTTTCCGGGAGAAAAAACCCTGCTACCTCCGTATGAGATCGGCTAACTCACCATCGATTGAAATCGACCAGATAAAGATTCCTCCCGTCGCGACGAGAATCGAACTTAGGCCTATTCCAATCGAAGGGCGCAATGTACCGTCGTTCTTCCAATTGCGCTACGGAGGCGCTCAATTTTTGAGAGGAAGGGAGAGAAAGTTGGTGCAGAGGCCTAAATGCAATAATAATATTCTAAGGTTGAGCAGATCTGGGACTACGTTTGTATGGGAACAGTAGACAAACAGATAAAAAGTAGCATCTCAGGTAGAAAAGGATAAGCTGTCTTTAGAGGCTTAGAAAATTGATATCTGTGCCCAGAAAGGCTAGAATTAAATGCGAGCCCAAGAAAGCGAGATCTTATCAAGTCTATTATCAAATGTAATAGTGAAGGTTTTTGATTGCAATGCTAATGGTCTATATTCTGGTGAAGAATGGTATGAAGGATTTGAGGAGGGGGTGGGGGGAATCAACATTTAAAGTACTGATTGTAAAATATCTTGAAGCTAAGGCTAGCTCTACAGTGCAACATTTTCATCAGCAAAACTATGAACAGGGTTATGCAAGTGAGGAAAGGTCATTTATATACAGAAGAAAGTGGACAGGGTGATAGAACAGAGTATACTGTCCAGTATAACACATGAATGACTAGAAAGATAACAGGCTACCTAATTACAGTGGATAGAAGATAAACTAAAGCAGGACTCCCAAAAGCCACTTAAATCTATTGGTCACAAAAATTTTTTTATCTGTCCATCATATAAATTGTGGTAAAAGGTGTGTGTGTGTGTGTGTATATATGCATACATAACAACTGTTTCAATTGCAGCAACAAAGAGACCATCTTTAATAGTAAAATTTAAAGCCAATCTCATATGGAGTTAGAGGTTTTTTTTTCACCCAGAAACTCGGGTTTTTTTTGTCCCTCAGAACAGGCAAACTGGTCCCATGAACACACACACACACACACACAGATTTACAGTCATAAAAATATATACATACAGTAGTTCCCCCTCATCCACAAGGGATACATTTCAAGACCCCCCCCGAGAATACCTGAAACCACAGATAGAACCGAACCCTATATCTACCCTATATATATATAAAATGATAAGCCTTTTTATGTAACGTTTTTGTGTCAAGTTATTTGAAACATTTTGAAACTCAGGGGCTACCCTGGGTGTCGAGTCTTCAAAATTCGAGTCATCAGAATTCAAGAACCGGCCTACCAGTCCTGAACCCCCCCCCCCCTGAAGACTCATCGACACTCAGAGGCTACCCTGAGTGTCGAGTCATTAGAATTCAAGGAGAACCGGCCTACCAGTCCTGAACATGGGATTAGGGGGAGGGGGCACAGGTGCCAGGGGGCAGAGCCCCCCCCTAGTATACTGTTTTTTCCTATACATACCTATACATAGGAAATGTATAGGTTTTTCCTATACATACCTATATGTTTTTTCCCCATACATACCTATGATAAAGTTTAATTTATTAATTAGACACAGTAGAGATTAACAACAATAATAAGATAGAACAATTATAACAATATACTGTAATAAAAGTTTATGAATGTGGTCTCTCTCTCTCTCTCTCAAAATACAGTATCCTATTGTAGTGTACTCACCTTTCTTGTGATGATGATGCGAGATGATACAATGCCTACGTGATGAGATGAATGACATAGAATTAAGCTATTACTGACCTTTTGACATATCATCAGAAGGAAGATCAAGCCATGATGTCGATGGTTGGAGATCCTTGATAGTTGAAGGGTTTTTTTTTTGCTGAAATCTTTTGGAAGAACATTGTGATTACAACCTCTGTAACACAGTGTTGTTACAGATGTTGTAATCCTTTGATGATCATACAGGTAACTTTAATGCTGCATTCCATAATTTTGTCCTTTAATGTCTGTGCAATTCGAAACACTTTGGCAAATTTCAGTAATGTCCACATTGCTAGCTCTACATCAGTTTCTTCTTCATTTTCCCCTGTAGATGACTCAATAAGTTCTTCCAATTCCTCATTTGTTAACACTTCTCAATGTGTTCAACATGTTCTTCCACTTATTCATCAAGTATGTTGGCAAATCCAAGAATTTGTCTTGCTAATTGAATGATTTCCCTAACTTCTCCATTGATCCCAGGGAAGCCTTTAAAATCATTCACGACTTCACAAATTCTTCCAGCAGGCATTATAGTAATAGTTTTAATTCATCCACTGCAGCTTTGATGAATGTTATTGTGTCAGCATCAATGAGTGATTTCATGCATAGCATTATATCCAGATAAGATCTGCATCAATTGCTGATTGAATGTGATTAAATACAAGCAGGGTGTATGTGGCTAGCCTTGACAAACCAAATGATGCCCTGGTCAAGGGGCTGAAGCAATGAGGTTGTATTTGGAGGTAAAAATACAACCTCAAAATTTTCATTTTCATAGCAAACAGATTATTCCAACCCTTCTTCTTCCAAGTATTTTTTCACTTCTGGAATGAAGCATTGGTGGAACCATTCCATAAACAAGATGGTTGTCATCCACACTTTCTGATTCTGTTGCCAGAACACAGGCAGATATTTGTTTTTGAGAGCGTGCGAGTTCTTCGCTCTGTACACTATGCCTGGCTTTATCATATCCCTGCAGCATTACCACATAATACTAGAGTTATTTTGTTCTTCCATGTTTTATGGCCTGGTGCCTCCTTTGCACTTTTATGAATGCAAGTTCTATTGGGCATCTTCTTCCAGAATAGCACCTCAAACTGCAAAATTATGACCACAGTGTGTGATAAGTATTTAGTTAATATGGAAAAGGCATTAAATTTGTGGGTGGAAGACATGGACAGAAAACATGGTCTGATTGACGGCAATGTTTTGCACCAGAAAGCGCTGACCTTATATGAAGACTTCAGCAAGAGAACCCCCTGAAACGAGTGAAACAAAGCCATTTACTGCAAGTAAGGGACGTTTTGTGTCACTCGTTTCAGGGGGGGTCTCTTGCTGAAGTCTTCATATAAGCTGTGCTTTCTGGTGTAACACATTGCCATCAATCAGAACATGTTTTCTGTCCATGTCTTTCACCCACAAATTTAATGCCTTTTCCATATTAACTAAGTACTTATCACACACTGTGGTCATAATTTTGCAGTTTGAGGTGTGACAGCAAAACCAGCACAAATTATTTTTTCCTTCTTCACAATTTCATGGATAGGAAAGTTGTTCTTACCATAGATCTTAGCAACTTCAGCATATATGATTTTTTTATTTTCGTATTAAGTTGAGAATTTTCACCTTTTCAATTAAAGGAAGCACTTCACAGCTCCTCTTTGGCATATCCAAATTGCCAGCAGTCTTACACTTTGGAGCAATTAAGTAGTAAAATACTGTGAGGGTTAATTGATCACAAGCACTGCGATACCATGACCGTTGATCTGATAACCAAGACAGCTACAAAGGGATGATTCACGTCATGGGCAGGATGACACGAGATTTCATCATGCTACTCAGAACAGTATGCAATTTAAAACATATGAATTGTTTATTTCTGGAATTTTCCATTTAATATTTTCAGACCAGGGTTGACCGCAGTAACTAAAACCACAGATAAGGGGGAATTACTGCATAAATAAATCACCAGGAGGGCTCACCCCTGCCCCAAGGAACAGGAGAGAAAGGGGTAGAAATCCCCATGAATAAATAAATAATTGTTTTTAGTTAATGACAACAGAACTGTTTTCTCGAGTATTTGCAGTGTTTGTAAAATATTCTGATCTCGTACCTTAGCATTCAGTTTTGCACTTCACAAACTAAAAGGTGTAGCTTGCATTTCCTTTCATTTATTATCCATAATGAAGGATAAATTTTTACAAAGCATCCACCAAATAATTCAACAGGAAAGACGAGTTTACAAAAACAACAGAAAATGGTCAACACATGCAACTTAGCCAGACCAAACTTTTCACGATGTAATATCAATAACGCTATCCTGTCTCTGACTCTGCTTTGCAGGATAATTGTGTTTTTTAAATAACACTAAGGTAATTCATGTTGTGAAAGTAAGCTTACACCAATACTATATTACAATGGCATACCCACTTATGGGCTAGAGAGAGTGTGCTAAAAGTTGGCAGTGAAACAAATGAAAAATCAGTCTTATTAAATTAATTTTGTTGTTGTTGTTTACTGATATCTTTGATTTTTAGAAGAACAGTGATAACTTGCAAGTTATGAAAAATAAAATGTTTGAGAATATGAGAATACTTTTAATTTATTTCAAAATTAATCTGCAGAGTACATTTTAGTTTATAACAAGGTGAGAGATAAATAGTACTGCCTATTGTCATAGATAGGAATTACTTCACATCTCCAAAACAACAGCAAGGTATCTTTTAGAGTATCTCAGTTTAAACTAACTGTTGGCAGGGGTAAACAGTTTACAAGTACAAAGGAATTAACTTATTAAATTAATTACATGAGATGTTACCTAGTTGAATATAAGACTTCTTTATTACATTCATTGGAGACTGACTGTGATCAAATAACTTGATAGTGAGTGAGATTTTACAAAAAAAAGTGCAACTTACATAAAGAAAATAAGATAATACACTTTGAATACATCCAGGAGGCTGAAAATTCACTCATCGATTGTCTCTAATATGAGGAGTGGATTTCTGGAGCCCCGGACTAAATATGACAGTTTGCTGAACAGGTCTTGGTGCCAAACCTAATCAAATGAACTGAGGAATGAAGATGTCGAGACCAACAGCCTAAGTTTCTACAAAGACCTTTCCATGGGCACATGTCCAAAGTTGAGTGATGTGGGATGGGAGCTCTGCTGTGAATCTGGAATGGTGTAATCCATACTGAAGTAACTCTTTAAATGACAGATGTTAAAGTTGTCCATCAATGGCCTTCTCTATTATTTTAGAGATGCCTGGGATGAGGTATAAGTCAATACTTTAAGAGATATCTTCCTTTTTTGGAATGAGTAGAATACAGCCTTGCTTCTATGCTGTGAAACATATCATCTGATTATAAAACAGTGTGGAGACAATACAGGATGGGAGTTAGTTTCGGAGCACAACTTTTAAGCACATTTGGCAAATACAATCATGACCAGATACTTTTTTGGTATACAGCTTATTTAAGATTCTGGTGACAGAACAAGGAATGAGATGAAGTGTTTCTGGGAAGTAAGAGGAAAAACATTCATTTCATACTTCGTCAGAAGAAAGGGTAACAAAGCTATTATATAAATGAAAAAATATAAATATCAATGAGTGGCACGTACTTTAAGTATTATTATATAATTACATAAAGGGAAAAAAATTGAAATTGAAATCTGTGTTAGTAAAAAAAAAAAAAAAAGCACATACCTGATCTGAAAGAGAAAATACATGAGAATTTTTGGTGGTATTAATATGAAGCACATGGAAGCCATTATGCCCACATAAATCATATGCTATTCCCATAAAGCTTGTACTACCTGTTTTTGGTACTCTATTATATATTATAATCAAATCTTCTAAAGAATCCTTTCTTGTTTCATCAAAGGAATTTTCTTTTTGTACAAAAGACTGAGCACTTGTCTTTCCATAGGATGGTGCCTCTATATTTTGCAACTGTAATCTTGCTACTGTGCTGGCTAGAACAAAATAAAAGAATTAGACATTCAAATGAGTTAACTTAAATAATTATGCAATACACATTAGACACACTGAGTGGGCAGTTTATTATCTAAAAAACTGCTGGAAAAAATTCATGTAGATTGATTACATTCAATAGTTACCTTGGATTGGATGACAAATCTATGCCATGGACATATCAACTAGATTAAGTTCTAGTGACTTATAGGACAATGATATCTTTAAGGTCTCCTGATGGTACCACTCCTAAATGAAGTTATTTATGAAATACAGCATGTCCTGCTAGTAGAAACTATTACTAGATGGGTCACTTCACAAATAAAGGTATGGTCAACAAAGATGTTTAAGTAGGTATGTATGGCATTCAGATGTTGAGCAACCAGTACAAATGCATCATCAAGAAAACACCCCTTATAATCCACCACTGGAAGCCTGCAATATTACAATGTGACATAATGGGTCCACAGCTTCATAGTTTTGTCACCACACCCTGGTCAGCTAGTGGTGTACAATAAACAGAACTGGAATAAGACTAGGCAACCATTTTCAGCCAAGTTTCCATGTCTACATTTTTTTATCACTATTATTTGAAAGGTTATTTACAGATCTATAGTACATTTTGTACCATGAGTGGGTTAAGGATTTTTTTTTCCTATTTTATCAATTATATATATATATATATATTTGTATTTTAATTTATTTTTTACATAAAGAATCACCCAGTATGAGGTGAACGTAGAGTTCACCTCATACTGGGTGAACTCTACCAACTAAAGATTCACAAATATACTTATCCATGGTAAGATTTGAATCCATAGTTTGTTGATCGAAGAGCAGATATGTTGATTGGCTGGCCTGGTTGACCATCCACTTGGTCAACCAGGCCAGCTTATCTAATCCCATTTTTGATATGCTTCCCAGATCAGGTTGAGGAAAAATTTTTCTTACAATGATAATTTCAAGCTTATCCTGTCATAACACTAATGAACTGGATTAAATGGATTTGATGACTGATATTAACATAATTAACATACATAACCAAGATTAGCAAAACAAGTGTTCTCTGCCAGGTTGGGAGGAAAAAGACCAGAGGAAGTCCGAGATATAGGTGGATTGATACAGTAAAAAGTGCTTTAGAAGATAGAAATATAAGATCTGATAATGTTGGAGTCTTGACAGGTAACAGACTGATTTGGAGGAAAATTGTAGATAGGAAGTTAGTAATGATGTAATTGCTCATGTAGTACTATCATATCCTGTACACCCCTTGAGGGTATCTATCAGGAATTTGATGATGATGAACCAAGACATAATTAATACACAACAAGTGGACTATACATCTAAGTAAAATAAAAATAAAAAATAAAAAATAAAAAAAATATATATATAAAAACATAAATTATCAGTATTTCATCATATCTTCAGGATGATCAAAACATTGGACCATTACGTGAAGTAAGATTAGAAATGAAAGCAAATGATGCTATTAATAAACTAGGGGAATCCGCCCCTGGCGCCTACATACTTTTTTATATGGGTCAAAATGACCCATATAAAAAACAGGCTAGGGGAGGAGAGGGGGATGGCCAAGGAATGGCAAAACTGAAAAGATCTGTGATATCTGGGGGAAGGCAGGGGGATATTTTTTATGCAAAGTCAAGGTGACAGAGAGGGAAAGGATAATGAATAAAGAATTAATGTCAAAATTAACCATGATATCAGCCCTACTTAAAACTAAGTGGTTGGAATTTTTAATTTATAAGATGAAATAGTATGAAGTAGTAGATGAAGTAAGATGATGAATAAACATTGGCTAGTTTAAAGGAGGGAGAGTCATAGCATCTGCTATAAGACAGAAAGGATTATTAGGTTTATGAATTTTAGATATACAGCCAGGGTGCAGGAACTGAAGTTTATTTAAGCAGTCTTTTTAATGTTTTCTTTGGGGAATCAGTGGGCTCAATCTCAATGTTTGTAGTAGTACAGTCTCTGAACAACCCATTTATTTTCTGATTGTATTCACTGGTCCTGAGATCCACCCAACTTTTCTTCCCAATGTTGATACTGATGCCCTGGTTGCTCGTCAAATAGATATTGATTTGTTATTTTTTAAATGAAATTTTTTGGCTTTTTTTCTGGATATATTTGTTGCTTTTGGTGGAAGAATATTTTTATATGTGCAGCAACACTAGTAATATGTAGTTATTTTTCATGGTTGAGTTGGTGCAGGAAAACTTATAGAGCAGTGGCTTGCAGAAAAGGTGAAGGAATTGAGCACATAACTCATATGGAATGCTCAGATTCTAATCCATATGTGGCCATCACCACCACACACACACACAATGTTATACTCTTTCTTTCTCTTCCCTCTCTCCCCCTCCAGGAATCACCTGGAAGAATAAGCAACAGCAGCAGGATTATTTTCCAGACCAATTGGGAAGCCTCCCAATGAGCTGGAAAATAATAGCATATGGAGCCATTAGATTTGGCTCCATATGCTATAGAGTAGACAACCTGCAAAAACCGTAATTTACTGCTCTACACTCCATTTAAGAATAGAGCAGTAAACAAACTACTTAATGCTCTATTCTCACATGGAGGAGGTGCTGTCTCCGTAATTTATTAATAACAATACATTGAGTATCAATTATGTACAGAATTAAGTATAGGAGAAAATAGTGGGTGAAAGTACTGTACAGTGAAAGTAAAGTACACATTCCTGGATACTCCAATGCTGTTTTGGACATGTGAGGAGGCCATCAACAGTAACACACAGAGAATGACTAGAAAGCAGCCAACTTAACTGCAAAAGGCAGAAGGTAGACTATAAGATGGTAGTTTGCTGAGCAGGCTTCTGTATCAAACCAAGTCAAATGCACTACAAATGTCAACAGTAACAACATGAGTTTCTCCAAATCTTTGCATAACTGGAGTCCAAAGGTAAGTGGTGAAATTCACACCGCTTATTACTGATTAGCTGGCAGCAATGTTCCCTCTAAACTGAGTGCATGTGCAGCCATCACACGACTCAGTCTGCCATTCACTGTCAAAGATAACATACCAGTGAAATGCATTTTTATTATCATTGTCTTAATGCAGCAGTAGATCAGTAGTATGTGATTTTTAAAAGTTTTATGTTTGGTCCTGCCAGGATGTCAAAGCATACACTACAAAGATCAGTGCAAGACAATCATGATAACATTAAGAAACTTAAAGCTGCAAGAAGTTATAAGTTTTCACGGCTGAATGAATTAGTTTAAACTTATATGATAAGTATATTATATGATATAAAAATATATGTATATTTTATGTATAATTACATTTTCAGTCGAATAAAAAAAAAAAATGTAACTTCTCAATTTTTTAAAATTTTTGAACGACTTAAATTTGCTATATTTTTACAGTTATGAGGTGTATTATGGACTGAGTGAGAAACTGGGGTTTTTGACTTGAGTCATTGAAAATATGGTACATTTTTATCTTGGGCTGCTTTGTCACACTTGTTGGAACTTGGATAGGGTGGAATGGGGAATAAAGGCTCTTATTTCAGTAAGGATCATTTCAGTTATTTTTATTTTTTTTATGTTGTTCCCACCCACAAAAGGTTAATAGTAAACCTAGAGTACATTTGTATCATGGGTGGGCTAAGGATTTCTTTCTCCCATTTTTGTGAACTTTTTATTTTATTTCATTTTTGTAAATTTTTATTTATTTTTACATAGTCCAGAAACCAGGCCTCCAATAAGTAGGGTGGTAGTCTTACACAAGGCAATGTAATTTATCTCCCACCTAAAGACAATTACAAACAGCCATGCCCACAGCAGGATTCGAGCCTGTGACCTAGAGCAGGTGCGAACCACTCAACCAACCAGACTGGCACGAATCCTGCTGTGGGCATGGCTGTTTGTGATTGTCTTTAGGTGGGAGATGAATTACATTGCATAGAGTACATGTTTGGATTAATAAGAGGGCATACATAAACAGAAATCAGACCATGAAAAGGAGAAGTAAAAATTCCAGAGGTCATCCCAATTAGAACTGTCAGGACAAAAGGCTGAGATTTGCTGTGGGAAGTTCAATCTTCCCACAGCATTAATATCAATAAATCAATATTCATTAATATAATATATCAATATTCATGGATAATATCATGGTAAGTGACTTAGAGAGGAAAGGAAGAAAGAACCGATCATCTACAGTGTAGTTGAAGGAAGCTAGTTAAGAAAAGATAAGCGTTTGGGAAAATTATTTGGTATTCTGGTACATACGGCAAATAGTCTGGCTTCTATACGAGCCTTGTCTATAAAGTTAAGAAAAAAGGAGACAGAATTATGAACAATGAAGTCTAAAAGGATAACAATTTTACCATTTGGATAACTGCATGAAATCAACTTTCAGAGATAAATAATCAGAGATCTGCATGCTCACGTGAATAAGAAGTGCAATAAAGGCAAAGTGAGATAAGTAAATCTTGAACTAGAGCAGATCATATATAGGAGATTCAAGATTTAATAATCTTCAGAATAGAAAGTGAAACCTGACAAAAACATGCCCACACCTCCTCTTGAGAAAGACATTATGAATGATGTAGTTGGGAGAACTGATGGTGAACTGCAGTTAGAAAGGATGTAACTGAGGTATATATATACATAACAGATTAAGGTTTGACACCTGTAAGTTGTGATTCACACCATTAATGTTTGTACTGGGGTATGGATATTGCTGAAACTGAAGTATTTTTTTTGGGGGGGGGGGGGGTGATTGTCCATTTTTAATCATTTGCATTTTTCCCCTGTCATTTTTAGTGGAAGAGGTTTTTTTTTTTTTTTTTTTTTTTTTTTGTAACCCACAATATCATTTTATATTGTGTTATCTTTCATGGTAAGGTATAATCTTAGAAACTTACAGAGTAAGAGCATGAAGCAAGGATGAGAGACTTGCAGACATAACTTCCACATAAGGTATTCTCAATACAAAACTCCAGTACAAGCATAGCCTAGAAATTGTCCTGCACATTGCTATACTCCCTCCCTCCAGATATAAGCTCTCAGAGTAAACTGCAGCAACAGGTTCAGTCCTGTGCATATTCTAGTAGCCAGTCTTCTGCAAAACTTCTTTAGTTTGTGCTATACCTTGAAATGGAGATGCCAGCTTCCTAGTTAATTATAATGTTAAGTATGGCCAGCAAGACCATCATCTGCACTTCATGCATGAACCAGAGACACTACTCTGCTTTCTTTTTTGTTGATAGCACAAAGTGGCTTTTGCCACTTTGTGAAACCAATCAGAAAGAAAGAAAAAGCAATGAAATTCATCAACAACTCTGAGGTCTAGTTAGCATATCCTTCAAAACAGAAAAGATATGCCTATAGGGCTGTAATACTCTCCTTACCAAAAGCATGTATTACTGTGATGTGTGTATACAGGGTGTCCCAAAATTCACGCAAGAAGTAATTTTGATAGAAAACACAGGTTTTTAATTAAAAATTGTAATTTCTTATTGATTCATAAAGTATACAGTATAGGGTTATGCATGGAATAGCATATCGGGTAAATGGCCTCCACGGCTTTGCTGGCACATACGCACTCTTTTGTTGAAATTTTCCATGACCGTTTTGCATAAATGTGGCTGAATTTCGTTGATACAGCGCTCAACCCCAAAGAAAAAAGTCCAACGGCGTTAAGTCACATGATCTGGTGACCAATTATGATCACCAAAATGGGAAATTACACGACCAGGAAATGACTCATGCAGTAATTGAATTGTTTCTCGGGCTGTATGGCATGTGGCACCGTCTTGTTGAAACCACATGTCGTCCACATCCATATCTTGCAATTTAGGCACAAAAAAACAGATTATCATGTCGCGATAGCGAGCACCATTAACTGTTATTGCCTTACCAGCTGCATTTTCGAAGAAGAATGGACCGATGATGCCTCCAGCCCAAAATCCGCACCAACAGTGACACGTTGTGGATGCATCTGTTTCTCAACAATCACTCGTGGATTTTCTGAACCCCAAATGCGACAATTTTGTTAATTAACGAAGCCATCAAGATGAAAATGAGCCCCTCATCGCTGAAGATGATTTTGTTCGAAAAATAAGCATCCTCTTGTTGTTGTTCCATAATCCATTCAACGAACTCTCTTCACTGTGTGTGGTCAGTAGGCTTCAGTTGAGTCAATTGAACTTTGTAAGCATAAAGATGCATATCTTTCGTGAGAATATGCTGTAGAGAGCTTCTCGAAATGCCCAATTCAAGACCACGGTGCCGAATTAATGTTCCTGGACTCTCAGCAACACTATCACGAACTGCTTCGATGTTTTCTGTTGAACGACGGCCAGAGGGTAAATGATCACTAATTGATCCAGTTTCCTTGAATTTTTTAATTAATCTTTTCACAGTTGATGAAGTTAAATCACTATTCCGACCATATTTTGTACGGAAATTGTGAACTGTAGCTGCCAAACCTTCATTATTTTTAAAATATCGCTCAACAATGAAAATGCGTTGTTCTTTCGTGTAGCGCCCCATTTTTAATAACACCCTGAACTGTCATGCGGTCTTTTTTTCCTTGTTGGCAACACTTTACCGCACAAATGGCACAAATTTAAATCTTGCATGAATTTTGGGAAACCCTGTATGTATGTATGTATGTGTATGTATATATATATATATATATATATATATATATATATATATATATACATACACACACACACACACACACATCACAATTTAGCTGGAAGAGACTACATATTGCACATCACTAGTTCATTAATGGCATGGCACCCAAAGTGTGGCACGCACAGTAGTGATACTGGATGTAATTTTTGTGTTTTCAGAGATTCTGATACTGAATGTCCTGCCTGTTTGGCCATTACAGCATAGATTGCAACTGGTCTTAGAAAGGCAAATAAGGAATGCCAATATTTTATATTGTATGGTTACCAGATTGTGTATTCTTGAATTTCAGAATCCTATAGAGAATTTTATATATGAGAGAGATGAAGAATTATAGTATATTTTAGTGATATGGTACAGTTGAAGGTACGGGTTGGAAAAGAAGAAATCTGTTGACCTTTTTTCTTTTTTTTTTTTTTTTTGAAAAGCTGGTTAACCATAGAACAGAGGAACAGAGATAGTTGGAATAAAAGAAGTGTCTGAGATGCTGATTCAGGGTGTTGACATAGACCAGTGGTTTTTAATCTTTTCAAAGTCACGGATCGGATTATAAGAAAAATTTGGGGAACACCAAGAGCATTAGGGTCATAAAACTAACAATAAAAATATGCATAGACTTGCTTTTTATAAAAATGGAACTCATTTTAATGCGTTACTTGAGCTTGTCGGCTTTCAGCAATATCAGGTCTAATATGTGATATAGCTACCCTCAACTGTTTGTCTATATCAGTAAGTCTTTCACGCTTTTTAGTTTTTATATGGGTTAATATTGAGAAACCGAGATCACACAAATATGATGTTGAAAACTGTAACAAAATTTTCAGTACCCTTGTGGAGAGAGCTAGGTATTCGGCTTGGACAAAAATCCAAAATTCCTCAAGAGTGATTTCAGAATTTCATTTTAAGAGTATGATCTGTTGACAAGGTAACTAATTCTTGTAACGAAAATTCACAACTCGATGTATTAACTGTTACAAATTAATATCGTATCCAGTCATAATTGTATTTAAGGAAGGAAAGTAACTTGAAATATTTTCTTCCAATATTGTTAATTGTTCTGTTATAACAGAAATAATTCCCTCGACATTTTTATTCAGAGTAGCCAGTTATATTCAGAACTGTGTAATGTGACATCTTTCACTGGTGGAACACCAGTTAAGAACCCCTGACGTAAACTCTAAAAAGGAATGCTTGGCAGTTATGAGGCACATCTAGAGAGTAAAGGCCTTCAAAATAGAAAAGATATGCTTATAGAGCTGTAATATTTCCTTACAAAAAAAGCTGTTTCAGCTTCTTCATAACAACTTCAATAAAATCTGCCACCAGAGTTCAACCACTGAGTCACAGCTTTCTAAACAGGAACAAGCAGTAATCACTTGAAGTGAGGTTGGGGCTGTAGGGTGGGTGGCAAAAAAGTTTCCACTCAAACTTCTCAATCTGCTGGACAGTTAGAGCTGCAGCACTGTCATGCAAAAGCACAACCCCTGTCAACAGTATTGCTCGTCTTTTGTTCTGAATTGCTTATCTAAGTTTTTCAGCATTTCACAATATGCATCATTATCATTATCAAATTCCTGACATGTACCCTCATGGGGTGTACAGGACATGAGAGTACTACACGCAAATTTACATCATTAATAATCTCCTATCTACAACTTTCCTCCAAATCAATCTGTTACCTGTCAATACTCCAACGTTGTCAGATCTTAGTTTTCTATCTTCTAAGGCACTTCTATTTCTTGGTCTTCCTTTGTGTCTTTTTCTTGCCAACCTGGAAGAAAACAATTGTTTTCCAAATCTTTCCTCTCACATTCTGTTGAAGTGACCATACCACCTGAGATTAGCTCTGCTAATACATTCCTGGATGCTGACAATGTCACGTTCTTTCCTAATATCCTCGTTTTTAATACGACATTGCCACTGATGCCATCTGTTCACTCCCCTAATCTTTCTCAGGACTCTCGTATCAGCAGACTCTAGTCTTTAATCAAGTGCTTTACTTTTAACCTAGCTCTGAGATCCATAAGTTAAAATTTGTTTGAACACTGTCTTGTATACAACTAATTTAGTGTTTTGACTAATTTCTCTCATATTCCATATAAATTTATTCAGTTGCAATACCAGTTTTGTTGATTCTGTTGTCTATTCATCATCAAATTCCTGCCATGTACCCTCAAGGGGTGTACAGGATATGACAGTACTACATGAAAAAATTACATCATTACTAACTTCCTATCTATAATTTTCCTCCAAATCAATCTGTTACTTGTCAAGACTCCAACATTATCAGATCTTATATTTCTATCGTCTAAGGCACTTTGTACTGTATCAATCCACATATATCTTGGTCTTCCTCTGGGTCGTTTTCCTGCCAACCTGGCAGAGAACACTTGTTTTGCTAATCTTTTCTCTCCCATTCTATTTAAGTGACCATACCACCTGAGATTAGCTCTGCTAATGCATTCCTGGATGCTGACAATGTCAAGTTCATTCCTAATATCCTCATTTTTAATATGATATTGCCATTGATGCCATCTGTTCACGCCTCTAATCTTTCTCAGGACTCTCATATCTGCGGTCTCTAGTCTTTGGTCAAGTGTTTTACTTCTGACCCAGCTCTCAGATCCATAAGTTAAAACTGGTTTGAACATTGTCTTGTATACAGCTAATTTAGTGTTCCAACTAATTTCTCTCTTATTCCATATGAATTTATTCAATTGACTTCCCACCATACCAGCTTTGCTGATTCTGTTGTCTATTTCTATATTTAATTTACCATCTTCAGTAAAAATTGTGCCTAAGTAGCTGAAATGTTTTACTTGTTCCACAGGTTCTCCATTCACAACACAGTTGACATTTTCAATGATTCTGCCAATTTTCATTGTCTTTGTCTTTTTATTGCTGACCTTCATACCATATCTATTACAACAGCTATTCAATTTAGTCAGAGAATCTTGCAGACTTGTAGCGGATTTATTTAGAAGTATAACATCATCCGCATAAAGCAAAGAGCTGACATTAACATCTCCAATTTTGATATCAGGTTTAATACCACTTTCCTTCATAATGTGATCCATATAGATAATGAATAACAGAGGGGATAATGTACATCCTTGTCTCACACCAGATTTAACATCAAACCATCTTCCTGTACTTCCTTCAATTCTAACTGCTGACTTACAACTCAAATAAAGACTAAGTATTGCTTGATATAATGCCCCATTGACACCATATAACTGCAGCGTATTGAATAGCTTCTCTCTTGGCACCTTGTCATATGCCTTTTCCAAATCGACAAAACTTAAATACAGATCTTTGTTATATTCCCATGCTTTCTCGACTATTTGTCGTAAAGTGAAGATCTGATCCTGACAGCTTCTATTTGGCCTGAATCCAGCTTGTTCTTCACCAAGCTTTTCTTCCACAATTCTTCTCAACCGTTTCTCAAGTATACTTGCATAGATCTTGCCAGGAACACTCAGTAGGGAAATACCTCTGTAATTCTCACATTCAGTTTTATTTCCCTTTTTATATATGGGTACTATGAGAGCTCTACTCCAATCATCGGGAATTCGTCCCTCTGTCCAGACTTTCTGAACTATGCAGTGCAGCCACTGTAAGACTTTTATACCTCCATACTTCAGCATTTCTGGTCAAATATCATCTACTCCTGCTGCCTTTCCACATTTCAAGCCTTTGATGGCTTTTTCTACTTCAAGTATGGATATGTATTCCTGACTGGTCAGTGACCATGCCTGGTCAGTGATTTTTATCACTGTGCTGTCATCACTGCTTGTTTCATTTAGCAGTTTTTCAAAGTAATTACTCCAAACTTCAAGGATATCTTTTTCTCCTGTTTTCATGTCACTTTTATCATCTCTAACTCCTTTTACAGCACTCTTTCCTCCATTCCTAAGCTTCAACAACAACCTCCAGAATATTTTGCCACCTTCTTGATATTTATTTTCTATATTCTTGCCAAAGTCCTCCCATGACTTTTGTTTAGCTAGTTTTACACACTGTTTAGCCTTCTTACATTTGTCACTGTATTCTGTAAGAGTAAAAGCTGACTTATTTGCCAGGAACTTTTGATATGCTTTCTTCTTTTCCTTCACTGCCTCTTTAACTTCCTGTGTCCACCAGGGAGTTCTGATTTTTTTATCCTTTGGATAACCTCACCACATGCCTCTCTGGCAGAATCAATCAATGTTTTCTTCAGAGTTTGCCACTGAATCTCTAAGGTTTGATTCCTGTTTTCAAACTCTTTCATTTTCTTTTCAATAATCTTTCTGTATTTTAGTCTACAGTTAACATCTGAGAGCAGCTCAACTTTTATTCGCTTTAAAACTTTCTTACATGTTATTCTTTTCAATATGAAATTCAATTTTATCCTGCTCAAGACTAAATAGTGATCCCTTCCAATTTCAAATCCTCTGTACACTCTGGTGTCCTGCACCAGGGAGAAAACATCAGTATCAACAATAACATAGTCAATGAGACTTTTCTTATTCCTAGCCTCTTCTCTCCATGTGAATTTGTGCACATTTTTATGTTGGAACATGGTGTTAGTAATAACCAGTCCATGTCCTGAGCAGAAATCCAACAGATATTTGCCATTATTATTAGCTTTGCTCTTTTCTCCAAATTTTCCCAAAATATTTTTGTATGTCTCACAATCATTTCCTACTCTGCTATTTAGATCCCCAACAAGGACCAACTTTTCCTTTTTCATTGTGTCAGTTGCTTTTTCTAGAGTGTCAAAAAATTCCTCCACTTCTACCTTAGTAGAACCTTCTGTGGGACCATAGGCACAAATAAGTGTCATTGTCCAGTTCCCCATTCTCATATTTGCCCACATTACTCTACTTGAGACTGATTGCCATTCAAGGGGTGCTTAAGGGTCAAAGCTGTATAACTGAGAGGAGACCTCCACATAGCCTTTAAAGGAATGCGGAGAACCGACCAGGGATTCTGACCTAATGTCCAATCCTCACCTTCTCGTGGTGCACCCTGTTGGGTATCTACTTTGATACTGAACGAACGAGGATGGGCTGGCAATTTGGGATTTAGCCGACCAAATTGTATTCTTATTGGTTAAACCAAAATAAAAAATGATGGTACTGTTGTCTATTTCCATATTTAATTTACCATCTTTACTAAAAATTGTGCCTAAGTAGCTGAAGTGTTTTACATGTTCTATAGGTTCTCTATTCACAATGCAGTTGATATTTTCAATGCTTCTGCCTATTTTCAATGTTTTTGTCTTGTTATTGCTGACCTTCATACCGTATCTATTACAACGGTTATTCAACTTAATCAGGAATCTTGTAGACTTGAAGTGGATTTTTTTAGAAGTAAATTATTTGACCTTTATTTATAAGATGTTATACCTTGTACCTTTTCATTACTCGTTTCTGGGAAATATATGACTTCTGCACAACTTCAACCTTGATATCTCTTCAGTCTAGCTCACACGGATGAGACCTCAATAAGGCCGAAACCAGTATATATTATTATTATTATTCCAAGACCCCATGGAGGCTAAGACTCATCTAGGAGGTCCTTTTATCATACACACACAGCTCATCATACCGTGCCTTAAACACAATCAAATTCTCCTCAGATACCACACTCTCAGGCAAGGCATTCCAATCATTCACAACTCTGCATGCAAAAAAACCTGCTTCTTACTCCCCTGCTTACACCACCCTTATGCAGCTTCCAGGGATGTCCTCTGGTTCTCCCCTGATCTCCCAGTTTGCTGTAAAAATTCTCCAACATTGAACCTATAACAATCCCTTTACTAACTTGTAGATCTCTATCATATCATCCCCTCTTCCTCCTAACATTGGACTCTGTAAATTACATCTTCTCAACCTTTCCTCATATTCGACATTCCAAAGATCAGAAACTACCTTAGTAAGTCATCTCTGGATCCTTTCCAACAAATCTTTGCCCTTTTGAAAACCAGGTACTAAATCTGTGCACAGAAGTCCATGTGTGGCCTAATCATAGCCTTATATAATGGAATAAGAATCTCCTTACTTCTACAAGTCAGTGTCCCCTGTATGATTCCCAGAATTCTTTGTGTTGTCCTCACAATTTTGGCAGTGTGTCCCCTAAATTTCAGATCCTTATCCACTATCACCCAGAGATCTCTTATTTCCTCCACCTCCGAGAGTATATCCTCACCAAGCATAAATTCTGCATCCCATCTTTGTTTCCCAAATTATAAAACCTTACATTTTGCAATATTGAACTCATATCCCCATTTACTCAATTTATTCAAGTATTCTTGTAAGGCCACAACATCTTCTCTAGTCTTCATAGTTCATCCCAATATTGCATCATCTGCAAACAACTGTATATCCCCATCCAAATCTTCACCAATATCATTAACATACATGTTAACCCCCCAACCGGCTGAGGTGGATGAAATAGCCAGACCTCCTGAAGGTAATATTTAAGAAATAAATATGACCTTTTGCTTTCTTTCCTAGCAAAATATCATTATATGGATCATCACATTTCAGTTTTAGAAATGATTTTTTTTGTTTTGTCTTTATGAACAACAAATGTTATAACTGTATTACTCTGTTTTTCCGATTGCGGTCTTTTTGGTATCAAAAATTTATATCCAATGATATTTTAGCAGCGATTCTTCACCTTAGTCTTTTTGTATTATGCACATTACGATAATATCCAGTGCATATCCTTGTAGATATGTTGAAAATATAATATGAAAGGTATCATATATGGAATGATTCAAAATTTTTGCTTGTTTTGAAGATTTTCTAATGCTTATCCCCCTTCTTATCCTCTCCTTGAACTCAATTGCAGAGCTACCAGTGGTGGGTGGTGAAATTTTAAGTAGGGATGCTGCCTATACAAAACAAAAAAAAATTTTTTTTTTCCTAATTAGTAATCAATTTATTAATAAATTGGTTACTGATTAGGAAAAAAAAGAATTATTATAGAATTATTATTTTTTATTTTGTATAAGCAGCATCCCCACTTAAAATTTCATCGGCTGCAACTGATAGCTACTCTAAATTTCTACAGGTTTGAAAGCTTTTCTAGACAGTATTCAAAATCTATTACTTCATTTTACCATTTTTGACAAAAGAAATACAGCAATAAGATTGCTGTATCGAAAGCTTCTAATTCTGTACTATTTCTATGCAATCTAAAATCAGCTGTTCTACTGTCTGCTGAAATTATATGAAATTTTAGAACTACTATGCTATATTTTCACCATGCAAAATTGTTTATATGCATACCACACAAAAGAAAGTTCAGTAGTGTTATTTTTGTTTGTTTTTCTTAAAAAAAGTTAAATATTACTACTTCTACTGCTAGTTGCTATTTCTGAAATAATCTACATCTTAGAAATACTTGATAATATCCTCTTAGCTGGAGGAAAAGCTAAAGGCTTATTACTCTCACTGCTATTGAGAAAGAAAAGAGAGAACACTAAAGTGCCTCAAGCTGTAGTGCAGAATACATCAAGAATGGTGTTTCCTTTTCAATTGCTGATTAGCAGATATCCTAACAGAAATACTGACATTTCTTTTACATGTTGAAACATTATTTATGCCAAAATAATTTCTTAATTTATAATGATCAGTTTCACTTTTATTATCGAAAAATTATAAATTATTCGAATTATCTTGAAAAAGAGGATTTGAATTATTTTAAAATAAAAGGAGCATATGCGTTACATAATCTTTTTTTTTTGGGGGGGGGTTATAGACTTATTCAATCTGCAGATATTTCAGAATTTATTTTATAAACAATTCGCAAGACAACTGTTACAAACGTAAATCACTTGGGGAACATGCCCATTCATTTTAGTGTAAAATAGTAGCAAAGGTTTAGCCACTTCAACAATGCCACGTATCTAACCTAGAAGAAAATGTCGTTATCTCTGCTGATATTAGAACTCTTATGTGAATAATTTTTTCTGACATGATTTCTCTATTCGTTATAATGAAATCATTTTCCAGATTTTTGCCCTCTTGCATCCTCCATGTTATATGCATTGATTTCTTCTTTGTACTACAAAAAAAATAATAATAATCAGATAAGAGAAGTAAAATATATAGTATTTTCTTTTTCATTGGGTGAATTTACAATGTTCTTTCTTTGTGTTTTGAAAAGAAAGTGCAAATGATTTTTTTCTTACTATTTTTGCCATTATAACATCTGATATAATTATGATTTGGTTCTGCAATAAAGCACACTGTAAGGCCATCACTCAGTTTGCTGGAGGCTTGAAAAAACATTTAGTCTCATCTCTGATGTTAATTTCCCTACATATAGTAATAATGTGATATAGTAAAAAAAGTTTGCACAGAGAAGGCATGAGATACTCCCAATGGTTATCCCTATTTTTATTTTATTCCTTCGAAAATGTACTATAAGCAACTCTGAAGGCATTCTGCATGTTATAAAAACAATTATAAATTATAAAAGGAACTGGAAAGAGTTCCAGTTCCTCTTATATTTTATTCCTTTGAAAATATACTATTAGACATTTTGAAAGAACAATATATCATTCTGTTTATAAAAACAACTTAAAAAATTCACCACTTCAAGATGAACTGGTGTACGTTCAGTGGTGATCACTCATTTTCTACACAAAGACATGTCTAAAGTACAGGCAGAATCGCTATCTTCAGAGCTAGAAAGATATCTCTCTTCATCGGTAGAACAAGAGCTGCTCAAAAGGTGAATGCTCCAACTTTTCTGCATCTCACGAAGTTTCCTTTTCTTACCCTGAATGCCATCTCGTAAATGAATTGTGTCTTGGATATACTTACTAATATTCCTTTCTGCCCAGTAATATGCTGTAAGCTAACAGAGATTATTAACCCTCCCACCACTGAGAAACAGAACAATACAACATGCCCAGTAGGCAGCACACTAAAGAGCCTCAAAACAATATCTGAATATCATGACCTTTTTCTTGACCACTAGTATTAATAAATTAAAGACTTAATTCTGTATATTAGTCAAGTAAATAATAGTTTAATATCCGACGTTTCACTGACTAATATCTGTCAGCATTTTCAAAGGATACACTGGTAAGCAATAGAAAGTAACAAAAACTAGGAAACTAACCAACAATTCTAAAAATTATATAAAGTTATCACTGTGCGTGATAACAATATGCGTGTCACAAGTACGTTTTATTTGTTGAGATATTTATTGTAATTTTCATGAAAGTTCATTTCTTTTTGGTTAGCTCTTCTTCTAAAACCATATAATATCAGAGTAACCTTCAAACCTATTGAGACCATTCAAAAGTTTATAAGATCACCGAAAGATAGTCATCCTTTCTACAAATACTCCGGAGTTTATAGCATACCCTGTTCATGCGGTATCAATTACATCGGACAGACATCTAGAAGTTTTGAAACAAGAAAGAAGGGACACATAGGCTATGTAAGGAATAACAGACAAGATATATCAGGCCTTTCTTCCCACTTTGCCTCTACCAACCATAATATTGAATGGGATATGAGTCATATGCCCTATATAGAAGAGAACTACCATTCCAGAACATTCAAAGAAGCTGCTACAGTCACCCATTCAACAGGTAACTTAAATAAGAATCAAGGCCTAATCCTACCAGATATATGGAAAACTCTAATCGGATCATTTAACCAAACAGAAATGAACTTTCATGAAAATTACAATAAATATCTCAACAAATAAAACGTTGTTACTTGCGACACGCGTATTGTATCACGTGTTGTATTGTTATCACGCACAGTGATAACTTTATATAATTTTTAGAATTGTCGGTTAGTTTCCTAGTTTTTGTTACTTTCTATTGCTTACCAGTGTATCCTTTGAAAATGCTGACAGATATTAGTCAGTGAAACGTCTGATATTAAACTATTATTTACTTGACTAACATACAGAATTAAGTCTTTAATTTCTTAATATCTGTATATTTTACAGGCAGAAATTTCTTGTTTGGTTTTTTTCATCTTTCTTTATTCTGATATTGCATTTGTAGGATGACAGTGATTTTAAATATTAATTTCACCTATTATCCAATATCACATAATTTCCTGATTTATAATAATCAGGAAATAATATGTATATTTCTGATGTATAATTAGATAATTTATAATAATCACCACCAGAGTTCTGTATCGAAAAATTTCAAGTTATGTGGAACAGTTACTAGAGAAAAATAACAAATTAAATAAAAACTGTACCTATGTTTCATAGCAGTTTTTGGGTGTGTTGTGATAGTGATGCAGCCGGGGGGGGGGGGGGTAAATTATCAAAGGCAAAATAAAGTTCAATTTTTTTGCAAAAATATGGAAATGAAATTTCACATTTGACGCTTGTGCATATACATATTTTGAATGATAGAATATAAGCAAAAGTTCACTTACTTTAAAAATTGGATCATAATATCTGAATCATGCAGAAAATATATACATATAAATTTAAATCATAACTATTAATTTCATTTTGTAATGACCAATTATACAGGGAAACCAAGAAAGTGAAAGTGCAAAGAACAGTATATTACTATATAAAGAAAAAAATTTAGTGATATGATTAAAGAATTTCATGTTATTCTCTATAAAGCAAAGTCAATCAAGCACATCCTAAAGAAAATCTGTGAAGTATTATTCGATAATAATAATAATATATATATAAACAAACTTTATTTGCTTACACTTGGATAAAGGATTAAACCAAGAATATAATTTCTTGGCATATGCAATTTATTCTCACTGATGTAGTGGCAATATGTACACATCTATTCCCTGATGATTAATTGGTGAATAAAGGAAACAGAAATACTAAAGTATTTTAATTATTACATTATATTGGCCTGGTTTGCCAAATGGTTAGCAAATCTGCTTTCCAACCAAGAGGCTGTGAGTTCAAATCTTGCTGTGAGCATAGATGTTTGCAAATGTCTAGGTGGAAGATGGATTTCAATGTGCAATGTGAGACCACTGCCTTGTTTATGAGATACCTGTGAAGTGGCCTGAAGAAGGTCTCCATGTTCATTTTCTAGAGCAGGATTTCCAGACCAGGTAAAAAATGTACAAAAGATATGTATAAAATCGATAAAAAGAGAAAAAAAAAAACCTTATCCTTAACCTACTCATGATACAAATGTACTCTAGGTTCGCAAATAAATCTTTCGTGGGTGGGAGCCACATAAAAAAAATAAATACAAAATTTCAAAAACTAGATTTTCAACTCCTTCCTAAAAACACCAATATGAGCCAGAGTGAATGTACAAGATTGAACGGGACTTTTTACCCCCCCCCCACCCCGACATAAGCTGTTCTGTTTTGATCGTTTTGATCTTGTTTTCATCCTTCCAACTATGGTATGCCTGAAAGCAGGCTTGATATTCTCCCTTGCAGTTTATGCATTTCACAAACAATGATATGCAGTTTGGGCTTGCGTTTTTTTTTTTTTTTTTTTTTTTTTTTTTGTGATGGTTGTTATAAACAGTTCTCCAATGGTACTAACCTACAGTATGCCTAGCAAGGCAAACTGTAGATTAGTACAATCTTGGTTTTAATCCTTTACCTAAGTGTAGGCAAACAAAGTTTGTTCATGGACTACCATCACAACAAGCCCATCTGTATACAGAGGCTGTTGTTTTGCATCAATTGCCTCGGATATTCCATTCACTCACTCACAAACTGTTTGCTTGTGTAATGGATTAAAAGAACATAATTTCTTGTCAAGTATAATATACTTTGTAACCAAACAAAAAACTTTCCACAACATACAGTAGTTAGCACTATAGTTAGGCTAAGGTCTTTTTTTTCACATAATCTGAAAACTCTAGGGATCACTGAACTTTTTGAAGCTGCTTCAGGTCTCCAATAAGCAGCATGGTGGTCTCACACCAGAAGAAATTCATTTCCCACTTAAAGACATTCACAAACATCTGTGGTTTGAATCATGCCCAGGGAAAGATCTGAACCACAGATTGTAGATTAGGGCAGAACACTATTCACTTGGCAAAATAGGCCAGCATGCCTACATTTCGAATATTTAAGCCTCCAAGTGAATTAGCTATGTGGAGACTTACAGCAGTTGAGATATTCTACTTATAAAGAAGCTGGAGGTTTGATCTATCAAAAATAAGAATCTTATTACTTCATAAGGGTTACTTCTTATTACTTATTATTTCATAAGAATACTATTCCTAATAATGAAAATGCACCTCACAGTACGAGGTACTCATTCAAGTTCTACACATATCCCCTCTGGAATACCAAAGAGAACCCATTTTTATTGCCCTTCTAGGATAATTGTGTGTTTTATGGGCTGTTGCCATAAATGATACTTCCTCTGCAGTTGTTGAGGAATAAACAGGAACTCAGAGGAAGTATCATAAATGATACTTCCTCGAGTTCCTGTCTTGAGTGCTGCTACCTATCACGATCAATAGCTTCTGTAGTTGGAAAGATCTGGGTTCAAATCAATCTAGGTTGCAAGAAACTTTTATAACAGGTGTTTTCATCTGAAGGTGAGTTAGTCTTATATAGAGGTTGGAATTTTCTCTTGGAAACTTGGGTTTTTTCATCCAGTAAAACAGGCAAACTAGCCAGAACACATAATTTATGGACATAATACACAACTCACATAACCTTAGTTGCTTTGACTAATTTAAAGCATCCAACTAATCAACCACTTGCTATGATATTTCTTTGAGCATGTTGAAGCATGTTTTGCCGGCTTAGTTGGCCAAGTGATTAGTGTATCTGCACTCCAGCCAATAGGTTCGAATCCTGCCGTGGGCATGGATGTTTGTGATTGTCTGTGAAAATAGTTGTGGTGGTGGACATTAGATGGTGTTTGTGTAGATGATGAGGTTGAGTGGCAGAGATGGAGGGCTGTAGATTAGGTGCCCTCCCTCGATGAGTCTTGAACTCCCTGGAGGCATAAAATAATAATAATAATAATAATGTCACTGGATAAAGTTTTATTATTACTGGAAGAAGATCTTTGCCAATCAGTCTATGCTCTTACGAAGAAAAAAAAAAAAAAGATGACATTTTTCTCTACTGACCATGCACCTGTAGTATAGATCATTAGAAACAATGGTATATTTACATGAGACATGTTTTCTGTTTCTCTTTTTTTTTTTAACAAATGTAACCAAAGGTTTTCTATGTGACTGTGCCTGAGGGCAATGGTAAATATGAAGATGGATGTGTGCACAAAGGGTTTTAGATTCAGCACCATAGATTCCTATCCACCAGAGAATCACAAATGGAAGCCCATGTTATACAAGCAATAAATGCACAGAAGTGGTAAAACCAAATGTTACACTAACACTGCATGAAGACATCATGGGAGAACTACAGTACTGTTGATCGTTAGAAATGAGCCCACTAGTAAAAAAAAAAAAAAAGATCATGGCTTCGCTAGGATCATTTGTTCTGCCAAAGTAGTGGATGAAAACCTCCAGGCTCCCCCCACGCACACACAACTTAGTAGATGTTCATATATCACATTTTACAGTATATACAATTGCAGGTCACTGGATTCCAACAATGGCGCCATGGAAAATTAAAAAAAAAAAAAACTACAAAAAAATTCCATGATATTGTTCATTTAATTAACACTATAGGAAATCTAAATTAGATACTAAATAAGTTATTTTTTTTCCTTCTAATTACCTAGTTTCCTCCTGGCTTCATCCAGACGCGAAATCTCCGATTCGAAACGATTGTAGAACGTTACAAACAATATCAATCCAGTGCAGATTATAATTGCTAAAAGTTTGGCCTGCCACATTCTTAAATTACAAAACAAACGAACTTGATACGAACATCCCCTCAACGTGTAAATGGCCATTGAAATACGCAGCCACAGTCATCATTTTAAGAAATGTTTACGGCATATCAGTGATGATATAATCCTTAATTAAACAACGAATGTCACATGATGATTATAATCCTTTGAGAAATTCAGCATATCCATCTAAAACAACACTTAAATTTCACCGTATGGCAAAAATAAAACTCGTGACACGGTCCAGTAATTTCCGTATAGACAAGCAGTGAAACATCACAGTGCATACATCAATCGTAGTCGAATCAGTGATGAAAAAATAAAATCCCATAGCAACCAACAAACGCAGCAATCCCTATACCACATACTACTAATAGCATATTCTTTCGTGAAGACACACAGAGCTTACTAGGAAATCTTAAACGACGCCAAGAAATAAGAAAGCTTACACCTTTTCCTATCCGATTCACTGTATAACTATAAACGACAGACGGATACACTTAATAGTAGAAGATATAACCCAAATAAATAAAAGTAATTCGCAAACGTACAGCCCAATTTCAGACAAGCAGTAGCGCAAATTAAATTAATACAATTGAGAACGTCTACAATTATGCAAAATTATTATTGTCAGTCCTATGTCATATCTACTTATATCTTTTATTATTATTAATACATGCAAAATACTTTGGGCTTTACATAGATTGCCCATTTGCGCTGTAAATGGGCAAAAAAATTCAAATTACTGAAAGGTTTCTATAAGATTAATTCAGAGGATATTTTTCAGAACAGGACTGATGGTGGGAGAACTAGGGGCCATCCATGGAAACTGGGCAAGACTGTGGTTAGCAAAGGTGTTACAACTAGGTTTTTTACTTGGAGAGTAGTGAATGAGTGGAATAAGTTGCCAGAGTCTATTGTGGGTACCAGGACTGTAAATAAGTTCAAGGCAAAGTATGATAGATAGTGTGTGGAAGCTGAATAGTTGTTCTTGAGACCATGTTTAGGGTCTCCCTCGATGAGTCTAAGGACTCCTTGGAGTTTCCCATAATAATAATAATAATAATAATAATAATAATAATAATTCAACAGATCAACACCAGAAAAACGAGGTTTTAGAAAGCGTATGCATTTAATTTGGAAACAAAAATTCCCAGAATCTGCAATAACAGAACAAACACTTATGGACCAAAAGAATTTCATTTTCCGTAACAAAATATTTACTGAACTTGAGCTGCAAGAGTTATGTAATAAACCAACAACTCCACTAACAGAAAATCACCAGGAGGTAGCTATATCAAAGTAGTGCATTTTTTTTGGAATTCAACTCAGTAAACATCAAACTGACGACATACCTCAGAATGTTTTGACAGACGTGCAGCGGAAAATGAAGTCAGGGATATTGGAACATATGAACACCATAAACGACCGTATAAGACTACCACCATTAAAAGCTTTACAACAATCTAAGCTAAAGCAGCTCCTCTTAGACGCAAATGCTGTAATTGATACCATTACAACCAACAGTATAAAGGAAACAAGTCTGCTATTATTTCTTTGCTAAAGATATCTGTTTCCTCTTCCATTTGAGTGGCTAGAATAGTATATTATATTCTGGGAGCTGATTTTATTATATAAATCTCTGAAGTATTCTTCCCATTTGGCCATTCTTTTTTGTTTTACTTTCAATTAGTTCTCCCTCTTTGTTTTTGATCATTATAATTTTTGTTGTCTGTGTCTTACTAATTTGGTCTATTTGTTTATATAATCAATGAAGTTTATTTTCTTTTGATAGCTTCTCTGCCATTTTGCATTTTTCTTCTAACCAGTTATTCTTGTCTCTTTTAACTAGTTTTCTAATTTCTCTGGTTAATCTATTATATTCATTTCTGTTATAGTACTGTTTTATTTTCATGCTTTTCCTTTGATCGCTTAACCTTTTTACTTCATTCAAGATCCAAACATTTTTACTTTCTCTTTCTGTGTAACCTAATGTATTTTCTGCCGATTTTAATATTGTTTCCTTTAATATGCAACAATGTTCTTCGATGTTCATATTCTGTTTTAGTAGTTCCTTCAGATTTTTAACTAGTTCTAGTTGATATTTTCTTAGAATATTGTTGTCTTGTAGGTTTTTTTACACTCAGTCTCCTTTTGACTCTAAAAGTGCTTTCAGATTTTAACTTTATTCTTAGGTTTGCTAATACTAGCTTATGGTTTGATCCAAAATCTGCAGAAAAGGATCTGCAATTTAAGATCCATGATTTCCATCTTTGGTTTACAATAATATAATCTATCATATTCTTGGTTTGTCTGTCTGGATGACATACCCATTTTCTTTGGAGTTTTGGATGTTTAAATAGAGCGTTGGTTATTGTTAGTCTATTATTTGAGCAGAAGTTTAGCAGTCTTTCATCATGTTCATTACTTTCTCCATACCCGAACTTTTCGATTACTCTTGGCCAGGTATCCCAGTCTTTGCCTACTTTTGCGTGTTAGTCCCCTATTACAGTTAGGAGATCTTGACTTGATGTCTGCCATACTGCTTTTTGCAAATCTATATAGAACTCCTCAATGTCTTCTTCTGATGATGTCGAAGTTGATGACTATACTTGAATAATAGTCAGTGATCCGATTGATGTTTTAAATCTTGCTTTGATTATCCTAGGTGAGATAGGATTGTAAGACAATAGAGAGTTTTTGAGCCCTTGGTTTTAATATAAGTGCTACTCCTTCTTGGTGTTTGTTATCCTCCCTGCCTGAAGTAAAGATTTTGTACTGTCCATGGTGGAATTCTCCTTTTCCAGTCCATCTGGTCGCAGAGTCCAATCACTTCCCATTGGTAGTTGTCTAATTCATGCAGCAGTATTTCCAATGCTCCTTCCTGGTGAAGAGTTCTTACATTCCATGTTCCTATGCTTGTTATGTTTTTACTGGTGATGTTTTGTTCCAATGGCCTATTTTTCGCCTTCACTAATTTGGTTCCCTAATAGTGAACGCGACCCTTGTTTGACCGGGCGATGATCGAGCCGGCATGTATCTTTAGGTTGGTTAGAGTTGATTCGGTTTCAATAGTCAAGTTTCGTGAAGTGTCAACAACCACTTCTTGACCTGAATTCAGCCGCTCCTTACATGGAGTACAGACGGTGTTTGCAGTCGATTCACTGAATTCAGTCGCTGCTTGACATTGCCATATCTGGCTACCCTCACTTAGTTTAGCCTGTGGGTTGAGACAGTTTACCGGTGTGTGGCCGCTACCAGTTTACAGTAGCTTCTTGGAGCCATAAGTGAGAGTTGGGTATCCAGTGAGAACCAATCCATCTGAACCACAATTATGTGCGACCGTCCAAATGGAGAGGTACTATTTCTCCTCGACACCACATATACCCCATTTTGACACTTACTTTGAAATATTGGAAGATATAATGGAAAGCAGCGATAACAAATGCCAGATTCTGAAAATCAAAATTCTTTGATAATTAATGATAAGAAGGAGTAACGGACTTTATAAAACGATTTTTGTAATGATCAAATTAACAATGATAAAAAAAGTTAATGAGAGAACTGTTTTAATTGGATAATATTCTGTATGTTTTGAGTTGGAAATAACTAGCTACGCTAGATTACACTTGAATCATTAAATCCTGAAGAAATTACACACCAGTGCATCTGAACATCAATAATATAAATAAAACATAATTCAGTGACAGTCGTACAAATATTCAATTCTAAATATAGAAAATTCTTAAAATCTTGAAGAAATCAATGATAATCTGAAATAACTAAACCATTTCTGCAAGAAATGCAACATCCAAGAATGAAATTTATTTATCCATAACATGAATGCAATCAGACTGAGCGTTAAAATAAGTAAACAAAAAATAAGTAACACCAAAAATTGGCTAACCCTTCCTTCCAAAACACAGGAGTACAACACCCACCCTCTCAAAGCATAACATAAAGCAAACAAGACTAGTGCAACTGATAACTCAACGCTTCTCCACACAACACAAAAATATTATGCATCTATTCTCCCCACCCAAAAAAATTTTCCCTAGAATTCTACACCACCATACCACAAAAATAGACCTATCAAGGAATCTCCATCGGCTCCTCTCTCCCCTCTCCGACGGATACTTCTCCTCTTCCCACACACGACTGCTTGGCATGCGGGGGACGAACACGTAAGTCTCCCTTGCTCTCCCCCACCGCCTCTCACATTAACTGGCCCTCCTCATACCCTCAGGGGTCATACATTTCGTTCAAAATATCTCCACATCTTTTGTCGTCCATTCCAGTGGTTCAAAGCATACTTGGTATATAGAAAGCACGTCACACGTACATGATCAAAACACAGCCAAGAACTACCAGTAACGTCTGAGTAATCACAAGGAGCTGTTCCTTTTCCCATTCGGTTTAACACACACACACACACACACACACACACACACACACACACACACACACACACACACACACACACACACACACACACACACACACACACACACACACACACGATATTAGCCATCTTATCCCAATATGAAGACGACACAGTCATAGAATCCATTCACAACAACTCAAATATAGCTTACACAGATATGCAACACGACTTTAATCTGATCACTAATTGGTTACCTGAAAACTGCATATATATGAACCCTGTAAAAACATGATATTAAAAATTCCCCAGATCTACACATAGAAACTAAATGTATCACGATCTGACTTTCATCCTCCTATACACAAAGCACTGATCCTTAAATCAGAACCATCACACTGGTGAAATGACCTTGTCTTGGACTTCACTTCGATGCTGATATAAGTTGGTATAGGCATAGAAATTATCTACACAACAGACTCAGGATAATAGAAAGCAAACTATATCGATTAAAAGACACTTCCCCGACACATAAAAATACTGATCTACCGGGTGACCATAAAAGAATGTTTCTTATTTGGAGGCATCTGTAGCTAAAACCAATAAACGGAATGAGACCAAATTTTATATTGAGACTTTTGAAGGCATGGGAAGATGATTTCTCTAAAAAAAAATTTAGTACCAAAAGTCGCCGATAGGGAAATTTTTGCGCTGGTGGAGCGGAAACAAGCGGATAAACACATTATAGGCAGATAAAATGGAATAATAACATTTCGTCGGTGCAAGCGAAAGCCGCGTCACTCATTCCAGCTGGATATGCTTCGCGTTACAATGATAACAACAATAATAATAATTAAACTAAAACAACAACTTACGAGATACACAGAAATTAACTCCTTAACATACAAAGACGTCTGTGATACGTCTTTTGTTTATTGCACCAAAATTGATTTTGAATTTTGGTTTCACATATAAATACAACCGAATATAGACGCTAGACAATCTTGTGCCTATTTCCTTTCAGCCTAGAAAAGTTGCCGCCAACGACGTGTATCGGCTATTTCGTTTGCGTTTGCACAAATTCATCATTATTTGAAAAATAATGATGAATTTGATCCAGCAAATCACCTTCGCCTAAAACTCGCCCAAAAATTGGCAGAAAAACGACCGCTTTCTGATTTTTAATTGGTACGTTAAGGGGTTAATGTAGTGATTGAATTCACAGGAAATAATGTTTTAATCATCAGAATCAGTGTCCCCTGGACCACACACACGATTTTCAATGTGCCTTTCTTGTGTACAACAAATTGCATCCGGTGTGCGACATGCTCTACAGCTGAGCATAAGGAGTCGAACTGGATGTTCATAACAGCCCGTTTTATGTTCTCTTTCAAGACATGCAAGTTGGGAAAGCCACCAACATACACAACGGATTTCAAATACCCCTCCCCCCAGCCAAAAGTCACATGGAGTGATGTCTGGGGATCGAGGCGGCCATGCCGTCGGAAAGAACTGACTGATTACCCTCTCATTACTGAAATGCTGGCGTGAAAGGCGCTGTACTGAACGTTCAATGTGGGCTTGTGCTCCATCCTACATAAAAATTATGGAGTCCAAACATTGTCTTTGCTGCAATGCAGGAATGACAAAATTTTCCAGCATTCGTCGATAAATCTCTCCAGTAATCGTGCAGGTTACAGGACCTGTAGAGGTAATACACTCAAAAAAGCATGGTCTTGTTATGAATTGGCTGTGAAGTCACACCATACAGTTACTTTTGGAGAATGCAGTGGTACTTGCCGGATCACTTGTGGATGTTCAGATGCCCAAATTCTGCAGTTGTGAGTGTTGACTGACTCATTCAAATAAAAATGAGCCTCACATCCCCACAATATCCTCCAAGGCCAGTCATTGTCGACCTCCGTTCGGCCAAGAAACGTTAGCGCGAAGGACGAAGATTATAATAATCTGCAGAAGTTAGTGCTTGCACACGATTAAACTTATATGCATAGAAGTGAAGCATTTTCGGTAAGATTTTCCAGACTGTACCATAAGCCATATCAAGTTGGTGAGCTATGGCACGAGCTCTTGGACCAGTACTGGTCCTTGTGTCGTCGAACACCGCAGTAGCAACGTCTGTTACTGTCTCTTCTAGCACTGCTTTCCGTCCTCTGGCCAGGTCTAACTGATCCAGTTTCTTCCAACTTTTTAATCACAGCTCACAGTGCTGCAGCTGACATAGGACCTGTACGCAGGTTATAAAGCCTTCTAAATTCCCGAAGGGTCGCTACGACATTGCATTGTTTAAAGTAAAACAACTTAACAAGTAAAGCATGCTGAGGCAAGGCAGGATGCATATTGAGCACAATTCGTCAGTCATTCGAATAACTGCATGAACGTTCCCAATCCCTTTTTCAGTGGAATTGGTGGCGTTACTGTCATGTATGCACAGTAAAATTTGCATAATCCCTTTTACATGCGTTTACTGCAAATATCTGACTCCTTTTGGCTCCTTCAGCGCCATATTTTCCCTATCGGCGACTTTTGGTACTAAATCTTTTTTTCACGGAAATCATCTTCCCATGCCTTCAGAAGTCTCAATATAAAATTTGGTCTCATTCCATTCATTGGTTTTAAATAGGATACCTCGAAAGAGGGAAAGTTATTTTATGGCCACCCAGTATAAAACATCATAAATGAAATGTATAATGTATGTATGAAAACATTTTAAGATATGCAATTACATGGTACACGTTCTGCACAGATTTTACAATTGTTGCAAAATAAAATGGCAAAACTGGTATCTGGGAAAAAACGAAAAGAGCCCACTCTCGTAATGGCAGAACACAAAATATTTAAGGTAAAACAATTATGCTGCTACACAGTACTGCTAAAACATTACTTTAATCCAAACTATGGAGAAACCAGAACAACATATCAGATAACAAGCTCACAGTCAACAAACTACGTCAGTGTTTCTCAACCGCACGGCACTTGCATCAATTATACCCAGCCGCGAGAAGTTCTGGAATTTGTCATTTTAGTTTTCTAAGCATTTGTCATGAATAAATATTTTATAGTGGAAATATTCTGAGGAGAATAATATTTGTGAATGTGTCGAAAAGCTCAGACCCACCTAAATAACATCTGTGTAGCCAATGTAAGCGTCCAAGCTGCGTATTTTTACACATGGAAGTATTAATGAATTATCAGGAATTTTCAGATATCTAACTCTTTCAACATTCGGGAAAGGGAATAGAGCTGTTTATGACCGGTCATAAAAATTGTCTACAAGCCTATTAAAACAATGGGCGATGTAACCTATGGTATGAAAACTGTACGAAATAACATCTGCGTTGGAAAAGTCAGTGACCAATCAGCAAAGAAGTATGAGGAAAATTTTTCCACTGAAACCGGTGATCAAGGCAATCTATATCCGGTTCTCAAATCTAGGAATACTGAATACTGTTTCTTCGCAAATTCACATTGAAGTGTGTAAGTGCTTATTTTGAAACTCAACTGCCATGATTTTTTTAAAATAATAGGCCTAAAGATTAAAATTTTAATATGAATAAGAGACAAGAGACTTTGTTCAATTTTAGTGTTAAGAAATTTCGTATTTAAAGTGTTTATGACAACAAATAGTAAATCATCCACCTAAAGCCTCTTGAGAGCGATCTCTGGGATGTACAAAAGGGAACATTTAGTCTTAAGTACGTGGACAGCTATTTAAATTTTGGTTTCATACAATGCCCTGATACTGACGAATTGCCAGGACCTCAATGTGTCATTTGTGCTACTATTCTGGGAAATGAAGCTATGAAGCCATCGCGACTTACCCGACATCTCAACACAAAACATTTCGATCTAGTCAGAGAACCCAATGAGAGCTTTATGCGTAAAAGAGATGAACTTAAAATAGAAAAGAATTATTTCCCATGCTTCAACCACTGATACTTCACTTCTGACAGAATCCCATTTAATATAATTATTGATAGTTAAATGTAAAAAACTGTTTTTTACATTGGCAAAGTACTCATTAAGCCATGTTTGATTGGTACTTGTAATGAAGTATTAGGCCAGTCTGCGGCGATAAAATGAAAGACATGTCATTGTCGAATGATACAGTTGAAAGACGGTATATCTGATATGGCAGAAGACACAGAAACGCAACTCATTGAAAAATTAAAAAATCGAAATTGTTTGCATTACAACTGGACAAATCTACAGACTTGCATTTTACTTAGTATGTACATATACTGTATTGATCATGTTGAAAGCGGCATGAAGGAAGGCATTTTAAGTGTTTCTGAATTACCTACGCACACTATGAGCAGTGAATTTTTCAGTTTTTAATGGTTTCATTGAAGAGAGAAGTCTCGAATGGAAAAATTGCGTTGGAGTTTGTACTAACGGCACTGCCTGTCTTACCGGTAAAATTCGGTTTTAGTCACTAAAATTAAGGATACGGTGGGAAATAACTTATTGTTAACGCATGGCTACATTCATAGACAAAACCTGGTCTCCAAAAAATGGCACCTGAGCTCAATGAAGTCCTGTCTCAATCTGTTAAAATTAAAAAAAATCGGCTGACGCCTTTTTATTCCGGTATAGGGAGTAGGCGAGGCCGTTTTAGCCTTATCTTTACTTTGGAGACTGAGTGGGCAGCTTCATGTCCACTGGTAGCCAATCAGAAATAGCTGGCCCAAGGCTATCACTAATTAATCAGCCCGTAGTGAAGATACGGCTAAAAAAGTGCCCGCTACCTCGTGGTCCCTACCCCTAACACAATACTTTTAATAGCTGAAATAGTGTGGGTTCTATGGTCGATTTTCTTGAGTTTATGGGACGAAAAACCCGAGTTACCGGGAGAAAGAACTTGCTTACCCGTGCCAGAGATCGACTAACTCGGGAACCGGTTAGTCGATCTCTGTCTCTAGACTTGAACTCGAAGTCTATCTTCGGGCGGTTTAGTGCTGAGGAATGCAAACACCACTTCCACAGAGCTACACAGGCTCCTCTGTTAAAATTATTAATTATATAAAAAACAGTGCTTTCAATATAAGACTGTTAAAAGCATTGTGTGACGAAATGTGCTCTAATCATGAAAATCTTCTTTTCCATTAGAAAATTCGTTGGTTCTGCCACGGTAAAGTTTTCAAGAGGGTTGAACTCCAAAAGGAAGTTGAGCTGTTTCTAATAAGAAAAGTGACCTGTCCATTATTTCCAGGATAACAAATGGGTAGCCAGGCTGGCATATCTCAGCGACATATTTTCTTATATAAACGAGTTGAATTGGAAACTTCAAAATCCAGATACAACAATATTTCATGCTTGGATCAGGAAATAATGAAATGTTTCAGTCGTACTCAGATTATATTATGAAAACAGATTATTGCTGTTCACAGAATTCAGTTTCAGATATTATTGTAGTCTACTTGATGATGATGTTGTTATCGTTGGAAAAGTATTATCCCGAACGTGAGGATCCCTGGAGGCAAAATATGTGGATTGTGACCTTTTTGTTGAAAACAAAGAGACAATCCTTTTCCATGAAGAAATCATTCCACTTACTGAATTATCATCGGACGAAGGACTAGAAAGTACTTTTCATTCTATGAACAATTCGAAATTCTGGATAGGAATGAAAACTGAATATACAATGAGTAGCAAATGAATAGCACAGATTAATTTAATGATATTGGCTTGAGGAAACTACAATATGCTACAAGATTTCATAAGTCCAGTGATCGATAACTAATTTAAATGTAATTTTATATTTGTCAACATGCCACAACGTATACATAAGTATACTAATGCTCTTTATGATTATGCCATAATTAATTATTAATACATATGTTAGTTTAATGTATGAAATTTTAAAAAAAAATTGAAAAATATTTACAAGTAAATTTTTGGGACTGGGTCCTCGTCTTATAAAAAAAAGAATTCACCGGGCCGCGGTCTCAGAAAGGTTGAGAACCACTTGTCTAGATGACCTTTAACTATCTCCCATGCACCACTAATCTCCTTACTCTGCAGTGTTTTATGCCATAGTACAGATATAAGCTTTTGCGAATGAGAGTATCCATAATAGCTCTTCTGATCTTATGACCAGGTCCGGTACTCTCTCACCCCTATTCCCCCCTCTATCTCATGCTGCTTCAAGTAATGATCTTTCAGTAGGTGTATAAATTCCATTTCCTTCCTGCCACGTGATTTTTCTTCCTTCCAGTCAATATCTCCATAGTTGAATTCGCCCATAATAACCCATAATAATCACTCGGCCTGTACACATTGCACTAATTTGGCAATGCTTGTCTTCCAGTTCATCCATCGAACTCCCTGGCCTATAGCAACAACTAACTGTATATTTTTCTTCTCCTCCTTCTTCTTCTTCAAGTGTCATCCCCTAGGAGGAGGTTGGTAACCATGTCACGGAACCTTTTCTTTCTTTTGCTGCTGTGGAATATTTATGGTAATTCGAACTATCCTTAATGTTTTCAATCCACATATTCCTCGGTACTCTCCTGCTTTTCCGTCCAGTTTCCCTTCTAATATTAATTTATGATCGCCTCCTTGTTTGGTTAGATGTCCGAAATATTTAAGTTTTCTTTCTTTAATGATTTTCATTAATGCTCTTTTCATTTTTGCTTTCTTTAGAACAGTTTAGTTTTTCATATTCCCTGTCTATGATATTTGTAACCTTCCTCTGAGTGTCCGCATTTCGAAAGCTCCTAATTTTTTTCTCTGCTACTTTAGTTAGTGTTTAAGTTTTGCTGTTGTAGAGAAAGCTTGACTAGATATAGCACTTATTTGTCTTACTGGCCTTAATCTCCCACCATATGCTACTAATGACCAGCCACCCTCCCACGTTTCTATTATATTTTGCTACAATTCATCTGCTATCATCAGCAGTACCCCATCCTATCTTCTCTATCATCCCTGAAAATACTAACCGCTTCACATTCTATCCTTGTAACTACATTATCTGCTGTTAGTCAAGTCCCACTAACGCTTATAACTTTTGGTGAGGTTACACTAACCGATTTCAAATACTACTACTTGTTGTTTCTGTTACTTCTAACAGTATCCCTTTAGGCGCAGACCCACATTTTCATCCTGAATTGATTACTCTATTCAATAGTTTTGCATGAGAGATGCCAGAATGACCAAGATTCCACACTTAGTCATTCTCACACTCAGTTTCCTCATTGGTACCTTCACACAAATTTATTTGATTCCACCTTAATTGCTTGTTTTCCTGAATTTTCACTTCCGCATTCTCGGTGAACAAAGCTCTCTCCAGACACCTAACACCAAAATAACTGAGATGCAGTTCACTACCATTGTACAAATCCTTCATTTCTTCAAATACAGACCACAAACCCAACATCAATTTCTGCACAACCTATGCATAGCTTCATTATCTAGCTAAGCCCTCCTCCTCGCTTCTGCTCTATCATAACGCGGTAGTAGACTTAAAATCTTACCTTCTAAGTCGTCAGTTTTGCCGCTTCTAACAACTCCTTTAATACCTCCCTCATAGAATACTTCTCACCTCTCAAATCATTTGTGCCAACAAAGACAATCATTTCCTCCTACCGTCGGTACTATCTATTCTACTAACATTGCTACGTTCTTATCACTTAATAGGCACCCACTTTTAAATTGTTTAATACAGACTGTCTACGGCCAGTTTCAAATTCCTTCCACATATCCTTTAATTTTCTCGACGAATACATTTCACCCATGCTCCACTGCACAAAATCCGCAAATTCAAATCACCCGCAACGTAGTCTTTGCCGCCATTGTTTTGCTATGCATTGGCTCCATACCGACAATTCGTATTTAGACAAAAAATAAAGTGTTATTTAGAAACTAAATAGCCAGTAAATCACACCCATTTAAATCAGAAACTACAATAAGACAAAAAAAATCAGCTACCGACTTTTTTTTTTTTGTTGTTCCGGTATAGTAGGCGAGGCCGTTTTATCCCTATCTAACTTTTGGAGACTGAGTGAGCAGTTCAATCTCCACTGGAAACCAATCAGAGATTGGTCCAATGATATCACTAATTAATCGGTACGCATTGATGAAGGCGGCTAGCAAGTGCCGTCATCTCGTGGTCCCTAACCCTACCACAATATTTTTCATGTCTGACAAAGTGTGGGTTCAACTGCCGATTTGCTTGAGTTTACGGGACGAACAATCCGAGTTTCCGGGAGAAATACTCGCTAGCCCGTGTCAGAGATCGACTAACTCGGGAAACGGTCGAGAAAAGGCTTAGAAAAAGTTCCTCTAGTCGGCGACTAGATTCGAAAGCCTTTCGTAGTGCGGTCAAGCGCCGTAGAGTGTAAACGCCACTTCCACTGAGTATATTTTATTAAAACGATAACAAGTAAATACATAGTAGTAAAATATTTACATCATAAATATATACATACAGATTACATTCAGGTTTAACTCTTAGTACCTTTGTACTATTGTTATCAGATCAATAACAAATAAATACATAGTAGTAAAAATAAACACATCATAAGTAGATATATACATCATATATTTACATTTGTATTAACCTCCTTAGGGTACTGTATTACTATATGTTAGAAGTAATTAATTTTGTGAATTTACTTCTCATAATCTTTAACAGGGATCAGTTACATGACATTTCAATCAGTTACATTCAGGTTTAACTCTTAATATTTTTGTATTACTGTTATTATACAAATAAAAATAAATACACAGCAGTAAAATAGATACATCATTGATAGATATATTCATCATATGTTTGCATATGCTTTAACCTTCTTAAGGGTATTACCATTTGTTACAAGTAATTCATTTTGGGAAATTAATTCTTATAGCCTTTAACAGTGAACAGTTACACGACATTACATTATTAGTTACATTCAGTTTTTAAATCTCAATACCTTTGTATTGCTGTTATTACCAATTTTAATTGTTAGCTATTTTACCAGACCATTATTTGATTACATATTTCGAGTCCTTAAAGTTCACTTAGCATTCCTGATAATTGATGCCATGTCCCTCTACCACACACCAGAAGAAAAACTACAGATATACACATCATCGTCATCAGTTGCATCAGTCTTGGGACTGGTAGCTGAGCAGCAATTTCCTCCATTTCGCTCTGTCATTGGCTTTCTTCTTAACCTCCTGGTAACTCCTCAAACTCGTGCTGTCTTTGACTTGGTCAAGAAAGCTTTTCCTTGGTCTGCCTCTTCTTCTTTTCCCCTCTATTTTGCCTTCAGTTATTCTTTTCACAAGTCCATCATGTCGAAGTATATGTCCAAACCACCTAATCCCTTTTAATTTTGATCGATTTTATTAGAGTTCTTGTTTCGTTTATCTCTCTCAGGACTTGTTGGTTTGATTTTTTTTCTGTCCATTTTATTTTGTTCATGCGACGCCATCACCACATTTCAAAAGCCTCCAATCTTCTTACATCTTCTCTGCCTAGAATCCAGGTTTCGCATCCATACAGTGCAATGCTCCATATCAATGTCTTTACTAATTTTTTTTTCAATTGTAGGTTGAGGTTTCCTGTTGAAATGCTTTTCATCTCAGAGAATTGAGCTTTTGCGTTGGTTATTCTTGATCTTATGTCTTCTCTTGTTCTGCCATCTTCTGTTATTAGGCTTCCTAAATATTTAAAGCTTTTCACTTGTTTTATTTGTTCCCCGCTGATGTCCATATGCTCTGTATTGATAGGGATTTTGCCAGTAACAACGATTTTAGTCTTATCGTTAACAATTGTTGATTTTAATGATAAGATAATGATAATGATATTTTTCAAGGTTATTATTTAGTAATTCTAGCATTGTTTTTAACGTTCTTCTGTTTTCTGCTACAAGGGCTATGTCATCAGCAAATCTTATATACATGACTTGCTCACCATTTATCTTTATGCCACTATTTATTTTATCTTTAGTTTCCTGAATGGCCTTTTCAATATATAAATTAAATAAAAGTGGTGAAACTATACATCCTTGTCTTACTCCACTCCAGATATTTATTATTTTCTCCTTATCATTGATTTTAATCCATCCATTTTGATTTTTATAAATTTCATAAAATATTTTCCTATCCCTCAAATCTATGTCGATATTAGTTAGACAATTTAGGAGTATTTGCTGGTTTACTTTATCAAACGCTTTCTCTAAATCAAGGACGCAAATGTAAGTATTTTGACTAAAGTCTAATCTTCTCTCTATGATTGGTCTTAAACGGAGTATTGCCTCTCTTGTTCCTTTATTCTTTCTGAATCCAAATTGGTTTTCATCCAATAGACAATATATTTTTGAATAAATTCTATTTTGAATAATTTTTAGCAGAATTTTGCTAACATGTGGAATTAAAGCTATTGTTCTAAATTGGCTGCATTTGTTTGCATTATTCTTTTTTGGTATTGGTATTATGGTTCATTTCATAAACTCCTTTGGTATTTCTCCTCTATCATAGATTTCGGCTATTAATTGATAGAGTAAAGTTTTGGTCTCATCATCACCAAGATTTTGTAGCAGTTCTATAGGAATATTGGCTACACCTGGACTTTTTCCCTTACTCATTTCGGACAGCGCTTTATCAAATTCTTCTCGCATTATTGGGGGTCCTAGATTATCTTAATTTTGATTTTCTATGCTGATATCAACATCACGTTCGTCGCCATTATAGAGATTTTCAAGATAATTCTTCCATTCCATTAATATATCCTCAGATTCTATTAGTAATTTTCCATTTTCATCTTTGATGGCATTGTTTTTGCTGTTCTTATTAAATTTGAAAGTCAGTTTGTTAATTTCTTTATAGGCTTTCGCTATGTTTTCTTTTTTAAATAATTCATCTATGTTATTACACTGTTCTTCCAGGTATTCGTTTTTGGTAAACACATACATTTGATATTTTTTGACACACACACACACACACACACACACACACACACACACACACACACACACACACACACACACACACACACACACACACACACACACACACACACACACACACACACACACACACACACACACACACACACACACACACACACACACACACACACACACACACACACACACACACACACACACACACACACACACACACACACACACACACACACACACACACACACACAGTATATATATGCATATAGATACAATTATGAATGTTCTTTCTGTTCAGCTATCTGAAGGGTAGCATTAGTTAATTTGATGCAAGTGAATTCCTAAGGACTCCCATTTTTGTTTGGATGTTTTCACTGCCTGTTCTGTCATACATATGGTCACACCTGTATGTCCAGATTATATACATTGTTATAATAATTATGATTGTTTATACTCTGCTTAACTTTTTCTCATTTAGCCAAAATATTATATTTTCATTAATTATTTGATTCTGTGTCATCCAATGTTTCACAAGACTCAAGATTTCTTCTGCGTTTTTACAATAAATCATCATGTGATAAATTGTTTCTGGCAGGTTGCAAGACCATCTAGTGGTATTCCTTTTGCAACAACCCACATTTGGGTTGGCAAACATGCATGATGAATGTTAAAGAAAAAGATTTTGTAGAGCGGATTGATTGGAAGACGAAATATATTGTTTAACACTGAGCTTAGTTTGATCTCCCCCCTGTTTTTTGTTCTCTATGCTGAGGTATTGGATAAATGGTTCTAGTTAGCTTTGCATATATTGCTCTTGTTTTCGTATATAGTAATTTTTCAATGCCGTTATTTTTTTCTATAAACCGGTATCCTTCAATCATTTCGGTGAACATTCTGGGTGGTCTCTTTTTGATCGAAGGAAGAGAGCTGATGGCCTTGTCAGGGAGGCCCTTTTGTAGAAAAGCAATTGCATATTCATGGTATGATTTATTATGTGCTTTTACTGCAGTTATGGCTCTGATAATCAAGATCTTTAGGTGTATGTTAACTAGGCCGAGACCTCCAGCTTCTATTTCGTGAGTGTCGTACGGAGCATTGGTTCATATTGAGAACCCATATGTATGTTGCAAAGAGCCTGTGAATTTTATACGCCCACTCTTCATGGTATGAAATGTGTATTTTGTACCACAGTCTGGAGGCTAAGTACATATTGCAAATCCTAGCTTTGCTTCTCACGGAAAGGTGTCTATTTCGCATATTATTATCATTTTTTTAAATATGGCTTCATACCACTCTTTCTATTGATCTACGTATGTGTCTAGCAAGAAGTTTTTTATCAACATTCCGGCGGGTATTTTTGTTTCCTTTTTCCAGTCGCTAACCACCAAACAGCAAGACTTCGCCACGTTCACCCTAAGCGCTGAAGTCTTTGCAAAGAAGTCCAATATTGTTTTATTGTTTCCTCCATGGATTTTTCATTTTCTAGTGTGAGTGTTATGTCGTCTGCATAAGCTAGTAATTTTGCTTCACTTTATCCATGAATATTTGTTCCTTGAATTTGTTTATTTGTGTTTATTGCTCTGATTAGTGGTTAGATTGCTAATACAAAGAAAGCTATAGAGAGAGGGTTCTCTTGTCGTACGGAACAATTGATTTGGACAGGTGTGGAGAGTTTTTTATTTATGATTATACGACTTTGGGCATTTTCATAAAATATTTTTAACCAGTTCCTAAAGTCCAAATCCTAATTCTTTTGCTACTTCAAAGATGTATTCATGACTCACTGTGTCAAAAGCTTTCTCTTTCGATGTCTAGACTTAATAATATGCATGGTCAGTTGGTCAATTGATAGTATTCGTATATATATTTAATATGTGTAATGGTATCTGTTATATTTCTTCCTTTAACAGCGCATGCTTGATTAGGCGATACAAGTTTCTGTAGACATCTCTATTCTGTGTGTGTGGATTTTTGAGATTATTTTATAATCAGTGTTTAACAATGTTATACCTCTCCATTTTTTTAAATCTTTCAGTTTTTCTGGATCGGAAACTTTTGGTATTAATGTGATGTATCCACAGTTGAAGTTTTCTGGTTTTACCTATGTTTCTAACATTTGTTTAATCATCCTCATAAACAAGTTTTCAAACTTCTGAAAGTATCTTTTGTAGAATTCGCCAGTTAAACCATCTGCTCCGGGAGAATTTCCTTTCGGGAGAAGCTTTATTGTATTTTTGCACTCCGATATTGTAATGGAGCATCAATCTTTTCAGCCTCCATTTTAGTTATCTTAGGTAGAAATGACGTGAATTTATTTCGTTCAATGGTAACATTTTTTTACTGTGAATAGAGGTGTAAAGTGTTTGTGGGAAACCCTCAGTCATTCTGCATCTTCTTGCAATGTTTCCCCTTCATAATGCAGAGCCTTTATCCTTCTTTCGTTGCTGTCTCTTTCGAACAGCCAGGCAGTGGATGTTTTTGCCTTCATCATTTTGTACAGCCTTTAAACACGCCCGTAGCCATGCACCTTCTATTTCCTTGCATTGTAATTCTTTTATTTTATTTTTTAATCGATTTATTTCTGCTTTTACTTGTTTTTTTGTTCTGTCTGAGTAATATAAGCTAGATAACATTTTAAGATCTCCTTCCTGTTCTCTCTTTTGCTGATTCTTTATTTTACTTCCTATTCGGATAGCTGCCTGTTTGATGTTAATTTTAATATTTCCCACGCACTGATTGCGTTTTTATATTTTTGAGCTTCTACTATTATATTTTCTACTTCCCTATTAAATTCACTTTCCTCTGATAGCTTTTCATTGAATTTCCATAATGGAAAGTTCCGATTAAAAAAAGCTTTTAGTTTTTCTTTTTGCGAATACTGAAGTTTAGCCGTCTACTATGTAGTGATCATTGAATATGACTGGACTATGTTCAACATTCATTACAGTTATTCCTCGATAGATTGGAAGGTAAATTCTGTCTGTTCTAGATGCATTAACCGGAGCGAAGTGGATGAATTCTTTTTTCATCGGATATAAAAACCTAAAACCATCACTAAGTCCACAGTCTTTAAAGATGTTAGTGTATTCCTTCTGTGGTACTTCAGTTACTTTCTTTTGGTCTTTTAACTTATTTTCTATAAAATTCATGTCCCCTGCTACTATGGCAATATTTTTTGCAATAGATGATATTTCATTTGTTTCCAAAATATTTTTTTCTTCATGTGTTGTTGATCCATATACATTAACAATTGTGCATACTTTGTTTTCTACAACTATATCTGTTTCTAAAACTTCATGCCTTATGGGTACCTTATGAGAAAAGTAACTGAATGTCTGTTCTGGGGTGCGTTTATTAGATTTATCAGTCCACCACTATTATTTGCAAATTCGTGGGTTAAGATATAATAGACAGTTATTGTTTTTTCAAAATTTTGAATGGGTTCTATAGAGCAAATTTTTTTTCTTGTAGCATTATAATATCTGGAAAGGATTTAAATATTTGGTTTACTAATAAATTTTGAGTATCCTTATGATTTAGACCATTATAATTTAGGCTCATCACTTTCATGCTGTGTATTATTTATATTATTATTTGTACAGATTTCTTTTTCCTTACTTGCTTTTTTATTTCCTGTTCTTGTGATATCTGGAGTGACTTTTATTTTCATTCTTCTGTGTTTTTGGTTACAAAGGCCACTCGTTTCCACGAGGATATATTCTTTATTTCGCTTTGCATTTTAATGTTTCCAGTGGTTTCCGGAACACACTTTGTTTCTTCATTTTTCTCAATTTGACTTATTTCCATTTCCTGTTCCTGTTCAAATTCTGTCTCCACAGTAGTTATACATTTTGTGTTTTGTTTCTTAATACTTTCGTCCGTTTTTCAAGTTTTCTCAATCTCTTGTTCAGATTCTATTTTCCATGTATTTTATAGTTTGTTTTTTAATGCTTTCTTCATTTTTCATGATTGCTTCAGGTTCTTTTGTGGCATCATCTTTCGGTGTACCTGGACACCTTTTATCATCTTCTGCTTCAGTTTTCTCTTCATTTTTTCCCAGTAGTTTCTGCCACAGAATGAGTATTTGTCTGAATACCTTCCTGTAACATTGCTTTCTTGTCCTGAATCCTTTCTTCTTGTGTCGTAGATTTATTGCTGTTTCATTATCTTGCACGTCATCTTTTAGTTCTTCTATTTCATTAATTTCCTGATCATCCACTTTCCTCCTTAACCCTTTCTGACCTGAATTTTTTTTTCCAAGTGAAAAAATTTTTTCTTTCTATTTATTTTGTCTTTAGGTCAAAAAAAGCAAGAGTATCAAGTATTTTGATGAAAAATACATTTCAGGATAGGAATTCTGACTGACTGATTCCATATGGAATCATTACATTCTGGTAGCAAATATTCAACTTCTGAGCTTATACTCTATAATCCAATATATGCATATTATTCTACTAAGTCATAAAAACCGATATTGGTAAGATTTATACGTATAATACATATCTGTTATTATATTAAAGAAATGGAACTACGACGTACGATATCAATTGGAATCATTCGTCACATAATATGGGCTACGAAAGCCAAGACAGTTAGTGATTCCAATTGGAATCTAGGGCAGAAAGGGTTAAAACCGATGCATATGTGCTTCCTGTACAATTATCAGCACTATATCTGATGCGAAAGCAATTCTTGCATTTTGGTTCCACACATCGCCTTCTCGGATGACCTGTTTTCTTACACCTAAAGCAGGAAGGGGGGGGGGGTCTCCCTGGAATCACCACAATTCCGGTTATCTTCTTTACCCGGATAACACACAGAATTTCCTCAATTTTTACTCCTTCGTTAAATTCTAGAATAACTTTCTTTTTATTCCTGAGAACATGTGCCCAATCATCATTTTTAATCGTAGCGATATTGTCTATAAACTCTATTTTACCATATTTTTCAAAATTTAATGCAACCAATTTGTTTGGCATATGCGGTTGCATCCAGTGCATGATAATTTCTACTTTATGAGAGAATTTATGTTAATAATTTCTCACGTTCCATTTCTCACTTTAATGTTGCCCATTTAGTCAACCATTCCTTAAACGCTAATTTTTTAAAGGATAAAAAGAAAGACATAATTGTAGATCAATTGGCCAAGGTGACATACATCACTTCCTTTCGCAAGACTTTTATAATATCTTCCTCTGTATAAGGACCAAACTTAAGGTAACATTTCAAGATAACTGTTTTTGACCAGTCCATGTCCGAGGGTAGGTATAATGACTTTAAAAGGTCTAAATTACTAATTGCAGAATTTACCGATTTCGTTCCACTAACCGGTGATAAATTCTCTTCGCCATTACTCTTGGTTGACTTGGCCGGTTTAACATTATTATTTCCCATTTTCATGTTTTCTGAATTTGACGATAAATGAGATTCAAAATTACTTACTTTACTTGTTAAATTGACCCTCGCTGTTGATTGCGAATGAACCAGTAACGAATTTACCGATGACCGATGACTGATGTGGCATGATGGATATCAGTCCCACGGACTCCGATCCCTTCGTCGCTATGAAATAATCTTGTATTAAAGATTAGCGAGCACCTGGCTCACCCTATTTAGGGCTGTACGGAGGCACCTGAACCGATAAGCAGAGCTGCTTTCGGGCCCTTATGTTTCCACCTGTCGTGTTCGTCATAGTTAGATGATTCTTGAATGAGTTGATTTGGATGAACAGCAGCTTTGGCAAAATAAGCAGCAGCACTGTTATGGAGGAACGTGGGAATATTAGCATCACGGTGTAAGAGAGCATTTCTGACAAACCACGGAGCGTTAAAAATCATACGGAGGCATTTGTTTTGAATAACTTGTAGCTTTTTGATGTTGGTGGGGGTAGTGTGCCCTATGCCGGTGATCCGTATGTTAACGATGGTCTGATAATTGTTTTACAGATCCATAGTTTGTTTTCAGTGCTGACTTGACTTCTTCGATTGAGGAGAGAATAGAGTTGCACAATTGCAGAGTTTGCTTTTTTGCATGCATAAACTATATGGGAGTTAAAGTTTAAATGATTATCAAGTTGCATGCCTAGATATTTGGTGCTAGTTCTCCATGGGATGGCTGTGTTAAAAAGTTTAACTTCTCCAAAAAGAGACGCTTGTCTTCTTGTGTAGAGAATGGCAGTGCTTTTATCAGCATTTACAGATATTCTCCATTTTCTGAAAAAGTCCTCCAAATTTGTTGCTGCAGTTTGTAAGCGCTGCGTAGCTATATGTGGCCTGAGAGATCTGCTAAGAATTGCCATATCATCCGCATAACTAGCTATAGTGGTTCGTGATGTGCTAGGAACATCAGAAACAAAGATGTTAAACAGCAGCGGTGAGAGCAGCGAGCCTTGAGGGACACCAGCAGTGGTTGTTTTCAATGAGGATCGAATTCCACGCAACTTGACCAGGAATTTACGGTCTTGTAGAAAGGAGTCAATAATTTTAGTAAGGTAAAGAGGGATGTTGGCTGAAAATAATTTATAGATGAGACCTTTGTGCCACACCTTATCAAATGCTTTTGCAACATCTAAAAAGATAGCTCCTGTGTGCTGTTTCCAGTTAAAGCCTGTAGTGATGAATTCAGTCAGTCTGTGAATTTGCTGTGTAGTGCTATGTCCGGTACGAAAACCAAATTGTTCTTTAGGAATTATGTTATTTTTATTCACTTTCTCATTAAGTCGGTTGAGAAAGACTTTTTCTGCGATTTTTCCTAGGCATGATAAAAGACTGATAGGTCTATAGTTCTGTGGCATTTGAGGTGCCTTACCAGGCTTGAGTATAAGGAATATATCAGCTTGTTTCCATCTTGAGGAGAAATAATTTAATCTCAGCATTGCATTAATAATGGCTACTAAATGCATGACAGCTTTGTGTGGGAGGGCTTTAATTGTTTTGTTGGTAATTTCATCTGGACCAGGGGCTTTTTTGTTTTTAAGCTTCTTAATGATTGAGTAGACCTCTTTAGGTGAAGTTGGACAGATATTTTTACGGCTACAAGGCTGCTGAAGCGGGGAGCGTACTCGACGCTGTATTTTCTCTATGAAGACCAGATCCGCATGTTAATTAGGACGGCACTGAAGTTGGAGAGCATCAGCGAAAGCGTCCGCTTTTTCATTATCTTTGTAAACAAGACCTCTTTCTCCGTGAATGGGCTGGATGTTAGAGCGATCCGTACGGAGAGCTTTAGTCAACTTCCACAGAGAATTATCTTCAGTTTTGAGAGAACAAGGTTTTCTTTCCCATTGCTGGTTCCGGTGATTTTTATTGCGTAACGGACTAGGTTGGACGCTCTATTTAGTTCCCGACGGTCTTGCGGAGATAGCGTGTTGTGATAGCGGCGTCTGAGTCTATTTTTGTTCCTGATCAGAGCAAGGATTTCTTCAGGAAGTAAGTTTACTTGAGCTGGGGTGGAAATAGAACAAGCTGCGGATAAGCCAGAGTGTATTTTACATTCAAGATTGCTGACTGTCACGTCGATTTCTTCACGGGAAGAGATAGTAGGTACTGAGTCTATGATAGTGTTCATTTTAGCCTTGAATTTTGCAAAATTAGTGTGGGATTGGCTGGGAATGAGCTCAGGCTCCCCTCCTAAACTTAAAAGTACTGGATTGTGATCTGAGCTAAGTTCGTCAACCACTTGAAGTTGGAATTGATGAGAAATGCTGTTAAATATAGCAATATCCAAAACATCAGGTCTGCCGATCACTCCGTAATGTGTTGGCTCGATCGGGCCTGCAATAACAATATTTCTCTTCAAGGCAAAATTGTAGAGGATCATTCCGTTGTTGTTAAAACTCTTGCTGTTCCATAAAGGATGCTTGGAATTGAGATCTCCTGCTACAATTATTGCTTCAGTGGTGTCTAGTAGCTGAGAGAGATCGGAGGGGAGAAGTGGTTTGCCAAGGGGGTTGTATACAGAATAAATCTTTAAGCTGCCTGCATTGTTGGTATGAATTTCTATGCCTGTCTTCTCGAGGTTAGATGTATTAGTCTTCTTAATCTCATTATAGCGGATGTTTCTTCTGACAAAGATGGCAGTGCCTCCATCTCTAGCATTGCGTCTGTCATTTCTAAGTAACGAGTAGTTTCTGAGTTTGGGATTATCGCAGGGACATAGGTGAGTCTCGTTAATGAGGAGAATATCAATTTGTAAATGATCTGTAAGTTCCTGTAGTTCCAAAATTTTGTTGTTGAGACCATTTACATTCCAGAGTACTATCTGCATAGAGTTAGATGTTGAGGCCGGATTAGTCATTAATCATAGAGAAGATGACCTGAGTATTCCTAAGGAATTTGTTGGTGTCGGCCTGGCTTGGATTTGTTTTGCTAAAGGTCGTTAACATCTCCCCCAGTGAGGCAGCAAGAATTGCTGAGGAGTTTTGACTGCTAGTTGCAGGGAGTACCTCGGTGTTGCGTGAGGAAACCGCCGAAGCATAAGATTTATCTGGCGTAACTACCCGCGCTTTGATTTCAGGCGTAGATCTCATGATACTTTTCTGAATGGATGAGACTGACTCCTGTCTAAACTTTTGGAGGTTGGATGGATGTAGAGAACAACCCTTGTAATTCGCAGGATGTGGGCCGCTGCAGTTCGCACATTTAGCAGGTATGGTCTTTGGCTTGATGCAAGTGTGTGAGGATGGTTGCCACCGCTCTTCACGCATTTGTAGTCTGCTCTGCATAGCATTTGCGCATGCCCATATTTTTGGCAGCGATGGTATTGACCAGCCGATGCCTTTCTTCTCAGTGGCTCAGTCCTGATTATCAAGTTGCAGACTATTCTGAGATCGTAGATTTCTCTCTGATCTTTACTGATCTCCACTAAGACCAGAGGCATGGGACGCTTGTCTGCTCGATACATGCGAGAAATCTTGATCGGCTCCAAGCCTTGTGATCTGAGGTAGCTATCTCTTCTGATGTTATGTTTTCTACCAATCCTCTGATCACTACCTTAAGGTTTTTTTCACTTTTTAGTTGGTAAGTATGGTATGGTAATTTTTGTTCATCCATAAGCATGGTGAGCTGGCGGTAGTCCGTTGTTCCTTCGGGCTGTATACGGACTCCATCATTTTTGTTTTTGGCTGATGAGAACTTGATGTTATTCTTCTTCATCATTTGTGCAAGTGACGACCATTTACCCTTAGATCTCAGGATTACTGGTGGTATCCTCTCTTTGGGGTGTGTCATATCTGTCATATCTGTCTCTGTTCTTGCACCAGATAGCACTGATGTGTCCATTTGATATACTATTTGAGGCTCTGCTGCTGGTGAACTCTTCTTATGCTTTTTTCTGCTGACAACCTGATAGTCTGTAGAGTTATCTGAGTCCACTAGGGCTGGTCATTAACCGGTGACATAATCTCTCTGGTGTAATCTAGAGAAGTGCTGGGGAGAGAGTCAGGGGATTGACAGTCCTCTGTATCCACCTCTTCTATTTGGTGGATTGCCACCTTACCTGGCCATTTCCTTCGTAGAAGGCCTCCAATATGCTTAAAGACACCCAAAAGCTGTTTGAAATCAAGCTCGTCGTATGGAGAGTCCATAGTTTGGCTTGAGAGAAACTAGCAGTTTCCCAGGTAATCCTGAAGACTGAGAGTCTACTAGCAAATCCCGTAGACAGCTTAGAATAAGCGTCTACCAGCAAAAAGTTAGTCTTGTATAGGAGACTATCCTAAAAAACGAGGAAAAAGGAGTTTCAGGAGCTTATTTGGATACAGTGCAGCGATCTACCTCCCTAAAAAAATCATTCAACCACCACTGGTCCTCATTGCGGGTGGGGCCTGCCGGCCATTAGACCTCTGCATATTTCATACAGAGGGGGAGATAGTAGATCACGAACTGCGTTAGTTCCAGTGCAATGCAAGCTTCCCGAAAAACCCTAAATCAACTAGGCAGAGTTTAAAGGAATACGTCCGATCACAGTGACAGCAAAAACCCTCTGATCAGTAACGAATGTACATCGCCGCCGATCAGGTTTAATGGCGAGGAATGTAGCATTACACTCAGTGGCGGCCGGTGAAAATTTTAAGTGGCGTTGCTGCAATATACAAAATAAAATTTTTTAAAATTATTTTTTTCTTAATCAGTAACCAATTTATTAATAAATAAATTTACATGTTAAAAAATTGCTTTATTAAAAATATTTCACCCTCACCACTTACAAACACCAAGAATAAATGTTTCATATCTCACAGAAATAACGCGCATCGATACACGAACGCAAGCGTCGAATACACTGCCCAAACGAGCAGTGTCAAGGAGGATAAAGGAATATCGGCGAGTCTAGCTGCAATTGGCGCTATCATTCTCACACTGCGTTAGATCGCAGTGTATTTGTTTCGTGTAACGATAATTGAAAAAATATAATTCTTTTTATATTTTCAACAGTGACATTCGTCATAATTTAGCCCTGTATCTATAATAAATAAATATGACAATTGACATTTATGTCTTTAGGGGTGAAGCAAGATGCTTGTCATATTACCTGCTATCTGATGCGGTTACAGTGAGGGTAAAATTTATGAGCACTTTGCTCGCCCTGATTGGGCATGGAGATTACGCATCGCTATAGGAGGTTAATATAGCTTTTGGTCTTCTATGTTTGAATATATCTGTTGCCTCGTATGCAGCAGCTTGCTGAACCAAATCGTTGGGGTGCATGGACGTCTTTAGGAAGAACTTAGATGCTAAGGATTGTAGGAAAGAGAAAATATAGGTAATATTTGTATGTCTATAAAGTTGATTGTTTCTAACATACCATGGGGTGTTCAGAATCATTCTCAAGCACTTGTTCTGCACTCGCTGTATTTTGCTAATGTTAGCATTAGAGGTATGGCTCCAGGCTGGAGAGGCATAGGTGATTAATAGGTGATTAATAGGACGAATCGTCATATGGTATAGTTGCAATATGATTCTGTTGCTGAGCTTGCTATTTCTATTAATTATCGGATAAATCTGAGCGACTGCTTTAGATGCCTGTGCGTAAATAGACTTGATGTGTTGGTTGAAAGATAGCTTTTTGTCGAGAATTACACCCAGGTATTTTGTTTCTGTCTGCCAGGGAGTTTTGGAATTGAATAGTAACACATCTCCTGCAGGAGATATTGGCCTTTTCGACAAAAGAATGACTGAGCTTATTGGGGGGTTGACTTCCAATCTCCATTTGGAGAACCAACCCTCCAGCTTTAGAAGATTTTTTGAAGCTTTCTGGTAACGAAGTGGGGTCGGAGAGATCTGGTTAGTATTGCTGTATCGTCTGCGTACAGGGCCAGAATGGAAGACATTGGATTGTGTGGGATGTCCGACATGCATACAGAAAACAGCAATGGTGCCAGTAGGGATCCGTGCGGCACTCCAGCAAAGATATGGCGCTGGGATGAGGTAGAACCATTGATTTTGACTTGTATTGATCTGTTCTGAAGATATGAATGGATTAGATGAACTATTTTAGTGAAGTACCGGCTGAAATAAGTTTGTGTAGGAGTCCAAAATGCCAGATTTTGTCAAATGCTTTGGATAGGTCTAGGAAAACAGCTCCAGTGCACTGGCGCCAGTTATAGCTGATGGTAATGTATTCCACAATTCTGTGGATTTTCCTGATAGTACTATGGTGTTGCCGATAAACAAACTGTCCTTTAGGTCATTTAGCTCATTTACTGAGGTTTTGAGTCGTGAGAGGATGATCTTCTCTACAACCTTACCCAGATTGGAGATAAGACTGATTGGACGATAATTTTGCGGTAGGTGTGGGTCCTTGCCTGGCTTATGTATGGGGATTATATCAGCCAGTTTCCAGATGGAAGGAAAATAGTGAAGTGTTAAGATTGCATTAATTATAATGGTCAGGTGCACTACAGCTTTTAGAGGCAACAGCTTGATCACCCTATTCGAAATGCCGTCTGGTCCAGGAGCTTTATTGTTCTTTTGTTTTTAATAATATCATATAATTCAACAGGTGATGTGGGTGCGATATAGTCAGATCTGGGAGTTTTAGTACGTGTCTGACATGTCTGTGAATTTTATATATGTGATTGAATTCTAGATTTCCATGTGCAGGTTTGCACTGCCCTTCCATATTTCTTGCTATGACCTCCACCTTGTCTGCATCAGTGTGTACAAGGCCCTGATCAGAGAGTATTGGGGAAGAGATTTGCCTTTTTTTTTATGTTTCTTAGAAATTTCTAGACAGAGTGATCAGTAGGCGAGATAGAGGCTAATTTGTCTTCCCATATATGGTCTCTGTGTGCCTTGAGTGCATCTCTTACAGTCCCAGTAAGACTGTTTAGATTTGTTTTATCTTGTGGCGCGCGAGTGTTACGAAATCTTTTTCTGGCTCTGTTTTTCTTCCTGTTCAAGTTCATGATGTCTTCAGGCAGACGACCAGGCTTGTGGATAGAATTGTAGAATGTGGCTACCGTTATGGCGGAGTTAATTTGTTGGGAGAGGCTTTTAACTGCAGATTCTATATCGTCTTTTGTACGAATGTGAGAAACAGGGCCAATACTATCCCTGAACACTTCAGACAATCTTTCCCACGATATATAGTAGTATTGGGTTATGATCAGATGACAACTCATTCAACGATCTTTGGCTGTATTGAAGATTAATGTCCCGCAGGATAACCTATATCCAGGATGTCCACAGTTCCAAACGTACTAAGATGAGTTGGTTCAGTGGGGCATGCTACAACAGCATTGTGTGATCCTACGAAGTTGGAAAGGATGCAGCCGTTCTTGTTGGTGCATCTGTAATTCCATGCAGGGTGCTTGGAGTTCAGATCCCCAGCTATAATGGTGGGTTCTCTGATGCATAACATGGCGTTCAGGTCAGAGTGTAATACAGTTTTTAGGGGTGGGTTGTAAGCAGAGTATATTTTCAGTCTGCTAGCCGAGCTGGAGAACACCTCCACACCAGTGATCTCCAGATTAGTGGTGGAGGATTGTTCACAGAATTGTGCTTGATGTAGTTCTTAATGAAGATGGCAGTATCACCACCTCTGTAAATCAGTCTATCTATTACTGCCTATACAGTCTATCACTTCTGTATAGGCAGTAACCCCTTATTTTAGGGTTATCTGAGGGTCTTAGATGAGATTCACTGATTAAAATAACATCTGGTTGATATCTGTTAGTGAATTCTTGCAGCTTCAGAATTTTGTTTCTTAGGCCATTCGCATTCCATACAATGATCTGCAAAGAGGCTGGAATAAATTTGTTTCCACTTATCAATGAGTGCTGTGATGATGACCAGTGTTTCATGGAGAAATCTTTTGGTGAAAGTTTCTGAAGGGTTTGACAAGCTGAAGTCTTGTAGCATGTTGACTAGAGAGTGATAACAGTTGTTAGATTTATAGGTGCTGATTTGTTTGTACAGGCCACATCAGCAAAACGTCTTGTTTGCTTTTGGTTCACTCTATCTTTGAAGGTCTCTGACTGTGGACGCCGAGCCTCCGGCTGTGATGAAGGGGCTGCTGGTGTTCTTGTACTAGAGGAAGAGGACTGCTTGGCTGTTTCCATCCATCTATTTTTTGGGTGCTGAATGCATCTCTTGTAGTTGGCCCGGTGGGGACCACCGCAGTTGGCACATTTAGCCGGGGTTGTTTTTGTGCAGATATTGGTTGGGTGGTTTGCCCCACATTTCAAGTATTTAAATTCAGCTTTACATAATTTCTGGGCGTGACCAAACTTTTGACACCTATGGCACTGCCCAGAAGATGCCCTTTTTCGGGCTGACTCTGGCTTGACAATGAGCCCACAGATTGTTTTCAAATTGTAGATATTTTTATATATGTTATGGATCTCTACGAGGAAGGACTAACTAATGGGAGATTTGTTGGATATGTACATTCTGCTAACCTTAACAGGAAGTAGATCCTGCAA